>NC_047023.1:41343412-41527130 GCF_902652985.1 Pecten maximus | reverse complement strand
GATATCAAGTATCAGTTTAGGGCGAGTAAACAAAGGCACCAGATCTATTGAATGTATATTATATTTAGTTGTGATAAAATTACTTGTAAACGTATTTATTAAATCAGGATTTCTCAAATGGATTTTCTGAATCAAGATGAGAAAAAGACGCTCGGAGAACTTCAAAGACTGTACAGATATGAAAACCAACCTCCACATACACGTAGCCACAGTCAGCCAGGTAAGTTGTTCAATGTCTTACTGTGGGAGGAAAACACACATAGATAGATAGATGACTCCAGACCTTTCCCTGTCTTATCAGGGAATATGAAACCATGGTTGCCTGGGTGATAGGTACGGACCTTTCCCTGTCTTATCATGGAATATCAAACCATGGTTGCCTGGGTGATAGGTACGGACCTTTCCCTGTCTTATCAGGGAATATCAAATCATGGTTGCCTGGGTGATAGGTACGGACCTTTCCCTGTCTTATCATGGAATATCAAACCATGGTTGCCTGGGTGATAGGTACGGACCTTTCCCTGTCTTATCATGGAATATCAAACCATGGTTGCCTGGGTGATAGGTACGGACCTTTCCCTGTCTTATCAGGGAATATGAAACCATGGTTGCCTGGGTGATAGGTACGGACCTTTCCCTGTCTTATCAGGGAATATCAAATCATGGTTGCCTGGGTGATAGGTACGGACCTTTCCCTGTCTTATCATGGAATATCAAACCATGGTTGCCTGGGTGATAGGTACGGACCTTTCCCTGTCTTATCATGGAATATCAAATCATGGTTGCCTGGGTGATAGGTACGGACCTTTCCCTGTCTTATCAGGGAATATCAAACCATGGTTGCCTGGGTGATAGGTACGGACCTTTCCCTGTCTTATCAGGGAATATCAAACCATGGTTGCCTGGGTGATAGGTACGGACCTTTCCCTGTCTTATCAGGGAATATCAAACCATGGTTGCCTAGGTGATAGGTACGGACCTTTCCCTGTCTTATCATGGAATATCAAACCATGGTTGCCTAGGTGATAGGTACGAACCTTTCCCTGTCTTATCATGGAATATCAAACCATGGTTGCCTGGGTGATAGGTACGGACCTTTCCCTGTCTTATCAGGGAATATCAAACCATGGTTGCCTAGGTGATAGGTACGGACCTTTCCCTGTCTTATCAGGGAATATCAAACCATGGTTGCCATGGTGATAGGTACTTGTGTAATTGTTGTGCCACCTAACCACCCTTGAGTATCATATACTCTTAAATCTGTGTGTTACATTTATTTTTTTACACACTGTAGATTTTTTTTGTGATGACCGTCAATATGAAGCAACATTTGAAGAGATGGCCTTAAAGCAAGTTAACACTAACAGAATGTGATGTAGATTATAAAATGTGTTTCAGAAAATAATGATATTAACCAAAATGTGACATTAATAGGCATGATATTAACAGATATGACATCATCAGTTCAATTTTTTACAACTCTAAATCTGCTATTTGAGTATTTTTCTTTTCTTGACTAAAATGTCCTGTCCACTAAAGAATTAACTTTCCAAAAAAAATCTGGTCTGACTTTTCCAGTTTTGATCTTTTTTCACCATGTCTTGTTCTGTTTCCGACAATTATACATTAGAATGTTACAGAGAAATCACAACTGAAACTGGAGAGAAATAAGTGGAAAGACAAATAAAGGGAGAGGGTTTTATGTAATTGCTTACAGGTCTACTGAGCCAGGATTTAACCAAAGACAAGACAGCTCAGGAGGAGGGCAAGAAAGGTCAGGGGTCTGTAACCTCTCGGGGCGAGATGATGGTGACAAGAAGTCGACAGGCGGTCACTCAGAAGGGAAGGGATGACAAGGACAATTCCTCACTAGACAATCGATCCAAAGATAAACCCAAGACTGACCAGTTGCTCAGTAAAGCAGGTAAGTAGACACTGACCTGTGTAACATTCAAACTGTTTAAAATGTGTGACAATGTGTTATTTGGACTCTGTGTCAGAAGTATACTTGTTAGTTCACTCATACCATATTTATTTTAAACTTGGTAAATTATATAATCCTATGATGTAGTAGAATTTTAATTTAACAATTGATAAGAGAGGTATAGCTTTTTGTTTTGTTTTTGTTTTTTTCATATTTTAATCTTGTCTGGAGATCTTCTGACTTTGTTTTTTGAAATCCTCAATGATACTTGGTAGGAATTTTGTTAACTTGGCAAATTAATATAGCAAATTTCAATATGGAACAAATTGAAAATCAACTTTTTTTCAAATTTTATTAATATTTAGCTTCAGATATGCAAATATATTTCATCCTAGATCAGTCAAAAAATATTTCTTTTGCAAATCATAACAAAGCCTGTTTTTGATGCTTTAATATGTTTTGGTACAGATTTTGCTGATGAGGGGGAGTTAATGACGTACCTACAGGATGTGTATACAGGCGCGGTGTGTAATGGTACGCCCAGTCTCTCAGTTTGTTGTCAGACTATTATCACAGTGGCTCTACACTACATCAAGGAGAGACACACTTCAAAACCTCAGGTACTGACTCTATAACATGTTAACATCCTTGTGTGCTTCGCTTCAGATCACTGAGTAAGAATTAGTCATCAGTCTGGGATATGTTTTTATATAGTATTTGTATTATGTATAAAGCAAATCTGTCCCGTATGATTTCTCAAGATTAATATGATTAAAATTCTACATATGAAGAGTTAATTTCATGTTAGATATCTCAATTTTCATTTTGATAATCATTATGTGACAGATTCAGGAAAAGATGTCAAATGCTGTCACATTAAGGTTACTTTTACTTACTAGCTCAAGCAGACATCCTATATTGTAAAATAACTTAGTAGCTATAGGTATTTCTGCAAATGTATGTATTGTTACATGCAGAGTCCATTTGAATGATTTGATTTGGCCATGTAGACTGTTTTAAAATGTTCTGATTAATCATCAGCTGTCATAGAATATACAGATATACCATCAAATGTTTTATTTGCAGGAGCGATGTATAAAGATGTTAGAGCAGGCAATAGTTTTGCCGCTTACTGGTCTCCGAGAGAAATATGTAAACAGCAATACAGATGCAGAAAAAAAGGAGAAAATCAGAGAGTAGGTTCTCATTTTACAATACCTATATTTAATGATTTCTTTCCGAGACAGAATTGGCATTTATCAGACTGTAAATACTGCAACTTGTATGAAGATTATGATATCATAATTGAATATAGAGGAATGATGCTTTAGTAACAAATGATTTCTTTTAACATGTAAATCAACTTACAATCTACATAAACAGACAAAATGCCAACACAAAGTAGTTAAGGGCATAAAATCCTATCTTTGATTCAGTTTTGGAGAGTTTGTCATGAACTTTTACTGAGTGAACTGAATTTTTCCTTCAAGTTAAGTAGGGCAAATGAGTTATGAGAGTTTAAGATAACAAAGTTGGACTGTAGTTCACATGATTATGTCACCACATTTTACAAATAATGGAGGATTTTATGCACCTCTTATTAGATTTTATAGATCTGTGATTTCATGTGAGTTATATAGGTTGTAATTTTGTGGAATGTTGTAGGTACCAGTTACAAATCTTACTCCGACTGGAATGTGAGTCGATGCTGTCTGTTGAAGACGTGTCGGACGTGTCAGAAGCAGATGATAGAGTAGACCAAGTAAGATAAAACATCCCGATATCTTCATGTATAGCTATGATCATATATAGCTATGATCATATATAGTTAGGATCATATATAGCTGGGATCATATATAGCTGGGATCATATATAGCTGGGATCATATATAGTTAGAATCATATATAGCTGGGATCATATATAGCTGGGATCATATATAGCTGGGATCATATATAGCTAGGATCATATATAGTTAGGATCATATATAGCTGGGATCATATATAGCTGGGATCTGGGATCATATATAGCTGGGATCATATATAGTTAGGATCATATATAGCTGGGATCATATATAGCTGGGATAACATATAGCTAGGATCATATATAGCTGGGATCATATATAGCTGGGATAACATATAGCTAGGATCATATATAGCTGGGATCATATATAGCTAGGATCATATATAGCAATGATCATATATAGCTAGGATCATATATAGTTAGGATCATATATAGCTAGGATCATATATAGTAGGGATCATATATAGTAGGGATCATATATAGTTAGGATCATATATAGCTGGGATCATATATAGTTAAGATCATATATAGCCAAGATCATATATAGCTAGGATCATATATATATAGTATCATATATAGCTAGGATCATATATAGCTAGGATAATATATAGCTATAATCATATATAGCCAAGATCATATATAGCAAGGATCAAATATAGTTAGGATCATATATAGTAAGTATATAGTTAGGATCATATATAGCTAGGATCATATATAGTAAGGATCATATATAGCTAGGATCATATATAGCTAGGATAATATATAGCTGGGATCATATATAGCTAGGATCATATATAGTTAGGATCATATATAGTTAGGGTCATATATAGCTGGGATCATATATAGCTAGGATCATATATAGCTAGGATCATATATAGTAGGGATCATATATAGCTGGGATCATATATAGCTGGGATCATATATAGCTAGGATCATATATAGCTAGGATCATATATAGCTAGGATCATATATAGCTAGGATCATATATAGTAGGGATCATATATAGTTGGGATCATATATAGCTGGGATCATATATAGCTAGGATCATATATAGTAAGGATCATATATAGCTGGGATCATATATAGCGGGGATCATATATAGCTAGGATCATATATAGCTAGGATCATATATAGTAGGGATCATATATAGTTGGGATAATATATAGCTGGGATCATATATAGCTGGGATCATATATAGCTAGGATCATATATAGCTAGGATCATATATAGTTAGGATCATATATAGCTAGGATCATATATAGCTAGGATCATATATAGTAAGGATCATATATAGCTAGAATCATATATAGTTAAGATCATATATAGCTTGGATCATATATAGCTAGGTTCATATATAGTAGAATCATATATAGCTGGGATCATATATAGCTGGGATCATACATAGTTGGGATCATATATAGCTAGGATCATATCTATCTGGGATCATATATAGCTATGATCATATATAGCTGGGATCATATATAGCTAGGATCATATATAGCTAGGATCATATATAGCTAAGATATATAGCTGGGATCATATATAGTTAGGATCATATATAGCTGGGATCATATATAGCTAGAATCATATATAGCTAGGATAATATATAGCTAGGATCATATATAGCTGGGATCATATATAGCTGGGACGATATATAGCTGGGACGATATATAGCTGGGATCATATATAGCTGGGATCATATATAGCTGGGATCATATATAGTTGGGATCATATATAGCTGGGATCATATATAGCTAAGATATATAGCTGGGATCATATCGAGTTAGGATCATATCTAGCTAGGGTCATATATAGCTGGGATCATATATAGCTGGGATCATATATAACTGGGATCATATATATAGCTAGGATCATATATAGCTGGGATCATATATAGCTAGGATCATATATAGCTGGGATCATATATAGCTGGGATCATATATAGCTGGGATCATATATAGCTGGGATCATATATAGTTAGGATCATATATAGCTAGGATCATATATAGCTAGGGATCATATATAGTAGGGATCATATATAGCTAGGATCATATATAGCTAGGATCATATATAGCTTGGATCTCTCCAAATCTTTTTAAGGGGGAGAAAAATGTATTGTATTGAGGGGATATGACACACTCAGGAAATATTGAACAGATTGTCAAGAAAATTGACATGAGTGGTCTATGTACCACCATTTGCTCTGTTGAATAAAACTACTATGCCTTTCCATTTTAATTTTTCAGTATCTAGATGTTTTGGAGAAATTATGCAAATTTTTTTTTTAAAGCCTTTTTTTCAAATAAGAATGTATAAGAATGCTTTATTTCTCTGTAAAAGTTAAGTGTTACAAGGAGAATCCTATTTTAGTTGAGGAACTTTACCTACAAGTACAAATTTTAATTTTGGGGATATTTTAATTTAATTTTAACCAAAATGTGGAAATTTGAACATTTCTTGTTTCCAAAAAATCTACTTGGTCATAAATAAAATCATATAACTTTCTTGCAGTGATAGATCATGATAAATGTTTAATCATGGAAGAAAAAACATGACATTACCATGAAAATAAAAATAATACAACACATCATTTTTAGCTCACCTGGTCCGAAGGACCAAGGTGAGCTTATGCCATACCGTTGCGTCCGTCCGTCCGTCTGTCGTCCGTCGTCCGTCCCTCCGTCCGTCGTCCGTCCGTCCGTCAACAATTGACTTCTTCTTCATAACCACACATCAGAATTTGACCAAATTTGGTCAGAAGCATCCCTATGGGTAGGGGACTCAGAATTGTACAAATGATGGGGCTGACCCCCTGGGGGCCTCTGGGGCGGGGCCAAAAGGGGTCATTTTTGCGCTATTGATATAAATGACTTCTTCTCTGAAACCAAGCAATGGCTATCACTCATATTTGCCTGGTAGCATCACTATGGGGTGGGGATTCAAAATTGTACAAATGATGGGGCTGACCCCCCAGGGGCCTGGGGGGCGGGGCCAAATGTGGTCAATCTGGCTATATTGATATAAACGACTTCTTCTCTGAAACCAAGCAATGGCTATCGCTCATATTTACCTGGTAGCATCATTATGGGGTGGGGATTCAAAATTGTACAAATGATTGGGCTGACCCCCCAGGGGCCTGAGGGGTGGGGCCGAATGTGGTCAATTTGGCTATATTGATATAAACGACTTCTTCTCTGAAACCAAGCAATGCCTGTCACTCATATTTGCCTGGTAGCATCACTATGGGGTTGGGATTTAAAATTGTACAAATGATTGGACTGACCCCCCAGGGGCCTAAGGGGCGGGGCCAAATGTGGTCGATCGGGCTATATTCATATAATTGACTTCTTCTCTGGAACCAAACAATGGATATCTCTCATATTTTACTGGTAGCATCACCTTGGGGTAGGAATTTGAAATTGAACAAATGACGGGGCTGACCCCCTGGGGTCTGAGGGGCGGGGCCAAAAGGGGTCAGTTTTACAGAATTGATATAAACGACTTCTGCTCTGAAACTAAGCAATGGATATCACTCATATTTACCTGGTAGCATCCCTATGGAGTGGGGATTCAAAATTGTACAAATGGTGGGGCTGACCCCCAAGGGCTCTCAGGGGCGGGGCCAAAAGGGGTCAATTTGGCTCTCTTAATATAAACGACTTCTTCTCTGAAACCAAGCGATGGATTACGCTCATATTTGCCTGGTAGCATCACTATGGGGTGGGGATTAAAAATTGTACAAATGATGGAGCTGACCCCCCGGGGGCCTGAGGGGCGGGGACAAATGTGGTCAATTGGGCTATATTGATATTAGCGACTTCTTCTCTGAAACCAAGCAATGGATATTGCTCATATTTGCCTGGTAGCATCACTATTGGGTGGGGATTCAAAATTGTACAAATGGTGAGGCTGACCCCACCGGGGGCCTGAGGGGCGGGGCCAAGAGGGGTCAATTTGGCTGAATTGATATGAACAACTTCTTCTCTGAAACTAAGCGAGATATATCGCTCATATTTGCCTGGTAGCATCCTTTTGGGTAGGGATTCAAAATTTTATAAAGGAAGGAACTGACCCCCACTCCCCCCGGGGTGCAGAAGGCGGGGTCAAAAGGGGTCAATTGGTTTAAACAACTTCTTTTCTGAAACTAAGCAATGGATATCACTCACATTTGTGTGGTAGCATCCCTATGGGGTTGTGCCAAAAGTTAATTTTATTTCATGGATTAATGCATTTTTTTACATTAAATCCTCACGTACCCATATAAAATGCCTATGATATATTGACATAGCAATACCAGTGACAGATATACTTAATCATCATTCTTGTTTCATATCTCATGAAATCCAGGTGAGTGATACAGGCCCTCTGGGCCTCTTGTTTGAGCTATTTCCCCTTTATATTTCATCTTTTTCTTGGGCTGTAGCATTTAATGAATGTTTCGTATCATTAATAAAGTAAAATTTACTTCAATAATTTGAATTTAAATCTTATTGTAATGTCTGAGGGATTGCTTTGTAGCTGGTTATAATAGGGCATGAATTAAATTATGAAA
This sequence comes from Pecten maximus, assembly GCF_902652985.1. NCBI lineage: Eukaryota > Metazoa > Mollusca > Bivalvia > Pectinida > Pectinidae > Pecten > Pecten maximus. Next base: position 41,518,854 of record NC_047023.1, on the reverse strand, counting down.
ATGTTTTGTGTCAAATTCAAATTTCATTTTAGTATTAACTATGTATGGATTCAAAGTTATCATTTGAAAAAATTAAGACAAAATGGATTGTAGTATTTTATATACCATACCTGGTACCCTGTTGACATTTCACAACTCTCAATACATGTACAACTGAATATAAAATGGAGAATAGCCTTCAAAATAAGTGTTTCACAGATTGATGACCAGATTACAGTTTTTATAACCCAGGATGTATACATGAGTTTACAACAATATTGGGCTGAACACTTACTGTTTTTGTCTGTAGGTAGTAAATCTACTGAGGACCCTAGGATTTGTCACAGACCCGACAGCTTTGTCTGAGTTTATGTCTGGTACTATACTGGATCTGTAAGTATCTCTTATACGTCGGAGCATGACTTGTATGTAACCTTCTTTGCAGATTATCCAACCTCCTCAAAAACAGTTTGTGCACAATTAATCCCTCGCGACAAGTCGACGAGGAGATATAGGGATAAGCTTGTACATACATATGTACATTCTCACTCTACCAGCTTCATTTACTTTTCTGTACTATTGAGTATTGTCGACTATAGTAGTCGGCATAAAATTTTCTCCCTTTTCCCTGTTGTCAACATAATTTCATTTATTTGAACCAGATATTGTACAATACTACCAGAAAGAAAGTGATAATTTTGAAATGTTGAATTTGTTTGGCAGGATGAATGACTTTAAATTTACTTAACTTATTTGGTGTACAGACTTTCTCCCTGCCATCACAACTATTCCTGCTGCTGTTTGCACATCTTTAATATTCATCCAAATTGTTTTACCTTTTTAAGTGGTAACAAAATATGTTAAATACGATATACTGGGTTGATAACTGATACCATGTTTTACTGTCTCGACCATCATCAGGTACGTACACTCCCTACCACACGTACTGGGGAGGATTTACGATGATCTGATGCAGCCCCTCCCCAGTGAGTTAGAGGCCATCCTGTCGCCCAATCACAGTGCTGATCAGTCTGTCTTCAGTCAATCATTGTTGAAATCTGACAACCCTGGATCCAATCAATCTGGCATGAACGACACAACTATATCACAACCTCCATCCAACCAATCAGATGTTCTCCTGAATCGACCAAAACGTAACGCCAGGTAATGGTTTAGCGTAAACCCAAGTAAACAGACAAGTCATGTGACGTTATGACATTTCACAGCCGTTTTGTATCCTGATTCTTTGTTACTTTAAACATGACATATTTCTGATAAGTTCCTGATGCAAGAGGATTATCATTTAATGTGATGCCTTGTTGTGATTGACACATCCCACTACAGACTATAGAATCGGTAATGACATGATTTATTTTCAGGAGACATACTTTGGTCCACCATCCAAGTTTAGCAGAGGTTGGACCCAAACGACAGATCATGGTAAAAAAAGTGGAAAAGAAGAAAGAGAAAAAGGTAAATATTTGTTTTAACCACGATTTCAGCAGTAAGAATTTTAATAATGATTAGTTACTCCAGCATTTAGCCTGTACCTGGTATAAAGGCTTCACATGTCTATCGCAGTTTGCTAAAACTGTCTACAAATCCTTTTTTAGTCCACCATCATCATCTGTAGTCCGTCTGTCGTATGTCCATCTGTAAACAATCACTATTTATTGAAAAGTACTGGAGGGATATTTTCTCAAACTTCATGTGAAGATTCTTATTTGTCCCTAGTTGATCAATTTCAATTTTATAATTTTGATCAGAAAAAATAAATGGCCAACAGGCAGCCATCTTCATGTGTAGGTTCCACTTGTTCTTGTTTGTTCAGATTATTAAGAGGGAAAGAAGGAAGAAGGGAACAGTAGAAAGACCATCAGTTTGACATAGAACTTATAATAAAAGATCATTTAATTATTGGCACCAAGATCCATTTACATCTCTTGTTATTGTCCTGCAATAAGCCCACCCTCACTCTTTTCAATATTTATTTATTGGTTCCAGGGAATATTAGAGGATAAATATGTTATACAATTTCATAACTAGGATTCACAGGTAATTTCACTTCGTTATGCATGATTTGGGAATAATAAGTCATAGAAAAATCTTTTCTTTGTAAATATTTCACAATGACATCAAAAAATCTTTTTTTTTTCCTTTGCAGGACAAACAAAGCAACAAGAAATCTCACCATTCAAAGAAGAAGAGTAAGGATCCTGGCAGTAAGTGTATTTTCTATGTTGCCCACCATCATTAGATTATGGTCTGTCCTTGTTCCTTGTTATCACTATTTCTGGAGTAAGTACGGGAAAGATTTTAAACTTAATATGTGGGTTTTCTGTGATACTTGCATGTATAATTTTGAAACTGATTGGAAAGATGAAATAAAGAGCTGACAGGTGGCTTTCTTTATCATCAGTTGAGTTTCATTAAGAGACAGATTTAATTATACTAGTAGTATTTTAATATACTAGTAGTAGATTGCTGTATAATTTTATGGTATATGTATAGAGGTTACACAGCGAGTTGTTTACTTACACTTCGAAGATTATTTCTAATTTTCAGCCACAGAATAGCTTTGCAATTAGATTGTACATTTTGAGCAATAGAAGTTTGTGTTAAGAGATTGTCTGTTTTTCATATGAATAATAAACTCTTATTTGTTGTAAACCCCAAACATGGCAAAATGCGATGTTGATTTTAAAGTAAAAATAATCTGACTCTTGGTGTTTTCATTTGCAGGTGGGGAAAAGGTTTGCCGTAATCTTTTTGAAAACAAGAAAACCAAACTAGAGCGTCGACAGTCAGTTGCTGTAATGGAAAATATCGGGTCACGCCATCATCATAAACGTCTTCCTAATCTTAAAAGTCCAAAAGGTAGGTCCTCATCATATCTCTTAAAACTTACAAAATCAATTTAATTTCTTGATAGATGTAATTAAGCACTAAGTGGTTGTATATGGTCTATCTTGATAGATGTATAGAGGTTACGCATTGAGCAGTTGTTGTATATGGTATATCTTTCAATCCAGTTTTTCATTTGACTGATATAGATCATTCAATGGTGGCGCCAACATCCCTCTAGCTAGGATCTCTTGTTGAAAAGTTACAAAACATGTCAGCTTTAGCGAGTTTTTGTGACCTGTTTCAATCAATATGCATTTACAGTTGTAGTAGAAATTCATATTTTACCAGTTTGTGACTTAAATCTGTTTATGAGCTTGGTATAGTTGATGGTAGAATGAGAGTAAAGTTTAATTTGTTACTTCTATACATGTACAGAATCATTAAATTAGATATTTCTCACTCTTTTTAGCTTTGAAATCACCCTTCAAATCACCAACATTTCGCAACAAAAAGGTACATGAAACGCCTGCTCACAAACAGAAATGCCAGGCTGTGTTTTCTCGCATTGAGAAAGAGAGGCATCGTTCTAGAAGTGTCACGAGTGTACAGGTAGTAGAGGAGTCACCAGTCAAGGCTTGTAAGTACTCTCAGGGTCTGATGTTGGTTATTTTATTAAATCATTAAGATGAAAGTCCTCTCCCTACTGACAACAGTCTATACCTATAAAAGCCCCTCCCTACTGACAACAGTCTATGCCTATAAAAGTCCTCTCCCTACTGACAACAGTCTATGTCTATAAAATCCCCCTCCCTACTGACAACAGTCTATGTCTATAAAAGACCTCTCCCTACTGACAACAGTCTATGTCTATAAAATCCCCCTCCCTACTGACAACAGTCTATACCTATAAAATCCCTCTCCCTACTGACAACAGTCTATGTCTATAAAAGTCATCTCTCTACTGACAACAGTCTATGTCTATAAAATCCCCCTCCCTACTGACAACAGTCTATACCTATAAAATCCCCCTCCCTACTGACAACAGTCTATACCTATAAAATCCCCCTCCCTACTGACAACAGTCTATACCTATAAAATCCCCCTCCCTACTGACAACAGTCTATGTCTATAAAATCCCCCTCCCTACTGACAACAGTCTATGTCTATAAAATCCCTCTCCCTACTGACAACAGTCTATACCTATAAAATCCCTCTCCCTACTGACAACAGTCTATGTCTATAAAAGTCCTCTCCCTACTGACAACAGTCTATACCTATAAAATCCCTCTCCCTACTGACAACAGTCTATGTCTATAAAAGTCCCCTCCCTACTGACAACAGTCTATGTCTATAAAATCCCCTCCCTACTGACAACAGTCTATACCTATAAAAGTCCTCTCCCTACTGACAACAGTCTATGTCTATAAAATCCCCCTCCCTACTGACAACAGTCTATGCCTGTAAAATCCCTCTCCCTACTGACAACTGCTAGTCTATGCCAATTAAAGTCCTCTCCCTACCTGGTGATTTCACTTGGTGTCTCTGAAAGGTCCCAGCTGATAATTTGACATAGTCCTCTTTGATTAGTTAGAACTATTAGTCAGTGTGTGTAGGTTCAGTGCTAGGTTGTTAAAGGATTAATTCTGCTTGTTTAGCAGGAATTTACTTTAAGTTACAACTGGTTTTGACATGGCACTGTACTGCCACAGAGCTGTCACTAATGACAGGCTAATGAGATACAGTACAAACAGTAGATAGTGTCTTTTTGTATCTATATTTGTACTGGATTATAGCCAGTCTGGGTCAATTATTTTCAAAATTTTCCAGCAAAATGTTTTCAAATTGTGAAATCTGTCCTATACAGACATAAAGATGATTTTGGGTTTGGTAATTTTATTCCAAAGTGAATACAGTAATTTCAAATATAGGGTGTAAATACTATCATATGTGCCTGTTCTATGTTTTTAATCCACTTGTTTGTTCTAGGTTTCCAACAAAGAGACAGTCCATCCCAGAGAAAGAGAGCTATGGCAATGCTTCGGCGTTCTTTTTACTCCGCTGGACCCACGAAAAGGTCACGTAACTTGGTGAAGTATTTCCAGCTGACGGATCGTATAGCGGGAAGGCCACCTGTAAATCGGCTAAGCTTGGGTGCTTCACTTCATGATTTATCAAACGAGTTTAAATCACCAGATAAAAACTCTTCACTCATTTTCTCGCAGCTCATAGGAAGTCCCACACCTCCAAAATCGACACCTAACAAAATGGTTATCACGCCAGCGAAGCACCTTTTGGAATCACCAAGTATGCATACACGATTTAAGTCACCTGCATGTTTGGAGGGAACACCGAAAAAACACATTGTTGGTAAGAGCTTGTTGGAATCGCCTTGCATGAACACTCGATCAAAGTCACCTGGGTTTAGTCTAGGTCTGCCAAAAGTTTTGTTTGGAGATGGCGGCCCTGCAGTTAGAGATCAGATTGGCAGTTCCTTATCAGAAACTCCCGTTAAAGAGTTCAATATGGTTGCCGAGTCACCAAGCCAGAATACACGATCTAAAAGCATAGTCACTCCAAACAAGAGATCTTCACGGGCAAAAATGTTCTTATTTAAAAGTCCTGAAAACAAAACCTCATCATTACAGTCTATCTCCACAAATATATCCTCATCAAAATGTCTGAATTTATCAAAGTTTGATAGTGCAGAGAGACAATGTGATCAAAAAGAGGAAACATTGGACAAAAGTGAGACAGGTGGTGTCATTAATTTATCGTGGCTAGAGACAAATGGGGCAGTCGGAGGAATTAGTATGAAAGATCCTACAGCCCAGTCTACTCCAAGGCAGGAAAACAGAAGTCATCACACAAAACCTCTGGCAGAGAAGACTCCTTCACCTAGAAAATCAGCAGGGGTCATAACAACACCTAGCTCATTAGACAAGAGGCCACGGAGACAGAAACTCCAAAGTCTCTTTCAGTCTCCAAAGTCTTGTAAAACCATGCAATCACCACCGACCAGTTCGGATTGGCAGAATTTGCGACAGTCGCCAAGGTTATCTAGTCGAACATTTAACCTGTCCGAGTCTCCAAAATCAGTGAAGCATCAAGGAAAGTCGCCAAGATCTTGTTGGTCTCAGAAGCGTTCTCTTTGTGAGAAATTGTTATCCTCTCCTAGGTCTGGTCCAGTAGATGAAAACCTTCACAGTGTTTGTCGTTCTCTGTCTAAGACAGTCTCGCAGGGTGTGGGTGATGATGTTTCCGTGAGTACAAAGGCAGACAGTGTCTCGCAGGGTGTGGGTGATGATGTTTCCGTGAGTACAAAGGCAGACAGTGGGAGGGACTCCGTTACACGGACATCACAGCAATTTGAGGCCATGGACACGGACAATGAATCCATATTCTCTGAATTGTCACAGGGATGTGTACTTTCTGAAATGTCATCTCCATTTACAAGAAAACGAAGTTTAAGACTTTCTCCGGAGACCAGCAAAGTTTTCTCTCCAAATAAGAGGAGGAGAGTGCAATTGCATACTTTGGACACAAATAAAAACCTCTCAACTTCATATTGTCTGCACTCCCGTGTTTTAAATAGACAAGCAGACTCTTTTGGTTCCAGTTCCGATCCAGCAAGTCAAGGTTTCCAAACCGAGACCTTTCTGTCTCAGCGCAGTGTTCCCTCTTTGTCACAGTCTAGTGTCAACTCTGATGATTACTTTTCACTTTCTAATGATGAAGTGTTTCTGAGTCGTAAGCCTAAAGTGGTTGAGGAAACAGTTCGATCAGAATCTCCAGTGTTTGGTTCTGCCAAGAAAGAAAAACGTTCAATAGTGTATAATGTCAAACCGAACATACCAATGGTCGACGATCTTTCTTCATCAACAAGTGCTCACGTAACGAGAAATACACCAGCATCCTCTACAAGTCCCCATGGGACAAGAACCGGAATGTCTGTGAGCCCTCGTATCACCCGAAATGATCACTGCAGGAGTCCATATGTGCCCAGGAAATGTCAAACACCATCTGGTGCTGCTCTTACCAAACTGTCACCGTCCAATCGTAAATACTCGCCGAATGTCTCTGCAAAGAGCCTGATGCATCTGATCAACTCACCGTTGGTAACCTCACCAGATGGTGAAGAACAGAGTCCTAGACTGAATCAGGACAACTTCAGTGTGAAGCGCAAGAGACCACAGGGCAAGTCAAAACGATCACTTGACATGCACAATTAGGTCACATTAGTCATACCTTATAGAAAGACCATCCCTATTTAACAATCCAATCTATTTACTGTTAAGATTTCTGCAAGTCATCAGTCCTCAAAAAACAGTTCATACAGGATATGTTCATGCTCTGACAATAATTTTCTGTTTAAATTTTCACAGGACCAAATGCAAGACTTTTACTTCATTGTTAAATTCACTCATTTCTTATTGGACAAACTGAAAGTAACTTATAATTAGTGGTGAAACCTGGTACATGTGTTCATTATAGTGATGCTCTTTTCAGATTCCATTTATGTTCAATGTCACCTCTATTAAGGGGACATACTTTGGAGATGTTCAGATGTCACCTCTGTTACGGGGACATACTTTGGAGATGTTCAGATGTCATCTCTGTTACGGGGACATACTTTGGAGTTGTTCAGATGTCATCTCTGTTAAGGGGACATACTTTGGAGTTGTTCAGATGTCATCTCTATTAAGGGGACATACTTTGGAGTTGTTCAGATGTCATCTCTATTAAGGGGGCATACTTTGGAGTTGTTCAGATGTCACCTCTGTTAAGGGGGCATACTTTGGAGTTGTTCAGATGTCACCTCTGTTAAGAGGGCATACTTTGGAGTTGTTCAGATGTCACCTCTGTTAAGGGGGCATACTTTGGAGTTGTTCAGATGTCACCTCTGTTAAGAGGGCATACTTTGGAGTTGTTCAGATGTCACCTCTGTTAAGGGGGCATACTTTGGAGTTGTTCAGATGTCACCTCTGTTACGGGGGCATACTTTGGAGTTGTTCAGATGTCACCTCTGTTAAGAGGGCATACTTTGGAGTAGTTCAGATGTCACCTCTGTTAAGAGGGCATACTTTGGAGTTGTTCAAATGTCACCTCTGTTACGGGGGCATACTTTGGAGATGTTCAGATGTCACCTCTGTTACGGGGGCATACTTTGGAGTTGTTCAGATGTCACCTCTGTTAAGGGGGCATACTTTGGAGTTGTTCAGATGTCACCTCTGTTAAGGGAACATACTTTGGAGATGTTCAGATGTCACCTCTGTTAAGGGGGCATACTTTGGAGTTGTTCAAATGTCACCTCTGTTACGGGGGCATACTTTGGAGATGTTCAGATGTCACCTCTGTTAAGAGGGCATACTTTGGAGTTGTTCAGATGTCACCTCTGTTAAGGGGGCATACTTTGGAGTTGTTCAGATGTCACCTCTGTTACGGGGGCATATTTTGGAGTTGTTCAGATGTCACCTCTGTTAAGAGGGCATACTTTGGAGTTGTTCAGATGTCACCTCTGTTAAGAGGGCATACTTTGGAGTTGTTCAAATGTCACCTCTGTTACGGGGGCATACTTTGGAGATGTTCAGATGTCATCTCTGTTAAGGGGGCATACTTTGGAGTTGTTTCGATGTCACCTCTGTTAAGGGGGCATACTTTGGAGTTGTTCAGATGTCACCTCTGTTAAGGGAACATACTTTGGAGTTGTTCAGATGTCACCTCTGTTAAGGGAACATACTTTGGAGTTGTTCAGATGTCACCTCTGTTAAGGGGGCATACTTTGGAGTTGTTCAGATGTCACCTCTGTTAAGAGGGCATACTTTGGAGTTGTTCAGATGTCACCTCTGTTACGGGGGCATACTATGGAGTTGTTTCGATGTCACCTCTGTTAAGGGGGCATACTTTGGAGTTGTTCAGATGTCACCTCTGTTAAGGGGGCATACTTTGGAGTTGTTCCAATGTCACCTCTGTTACGGGGGGCATACTTTGGAGTTGTTCAGATGTCACCTCTGTTACGGGGGGCATACTTTGGAGTTGTTCAGATGTCACCTCTGTTACGGGGGGCATACTTTGGAGTTGTTCAGATGTCACCTCTGTTAAGGGGGCATACTTTGGAGTTGTTCAGATGTCACCTCTGTTAAGGGGGCATACTTTGGAGTTGTTCAGATGTCACCTCTGTTAAGGGGGCATACTTTGGAGTTGTTCAGATGTCACCTCTGTTACGGGGACATACTTTGGAGTTGTTCAGATGTCATCTCTGTTAAGGGAACATACTTTGGAGTTGTTCAGATGTCACCTCTGTTAAGGGGGCATACTTTGGAGTTGTTCAGATGTCACCTCTGTTAAGGGGGCATACTTTGGAGTTGTTCAGATGTCACCTCTGTTAAGGGGGCATACTTTGGAGTTGTTCAGATGTCATCTCTGTTAAGGGAACATACTTTGGAGTTGTTCAGATGTCACCTCTGTTAAGGGGGCATACTTTGGAGTTGTTCCAATGTCACCTCTATTAAGGGGACATACTTTGGAGTTGTTTCGATGTCACCTCTGTTAAGGGAACATACTTTGGAGTTGTTCAGATGTCATCTCTGTTAAGGGAACATACTTTGGAGTTGTTCAGATGTCACCTATGTTAAGGGGGCATACTATGGAGTTGTTTCGATGTCACCTCTGTTACGGGGGCATACTTTGGAGTTGTTCAGATGTCACCTCTGTTAAGAGGGCATACTTTGGAGTTGTTCAGATGTCACCTCTGTTACGGGGGCATACTTTGGAGTTGTTCAGATGTCACCTCTGTTAAGAGGGCATACTTTGGAGTTGTTCAGATGTCACCTCTGTTAAGGGGGCATACTTTGGAGATGTTCAGATGTCATCTCTGTTAAGAGGGCATACTTTGGAGTTGTTCAGATGTCACCTCTGTTAAGGGGGCATACTTTGGAGTTGTTCAGATGTCACCTCTGTTAAGGGAACATACTTTGGAGTTGTTCAGATGTCACCTCTGTTAAGGGGGCATACTTTGGAGTTGTTCAGATGTCACCTCTATTAAGGGGGCATACTTTGGAGATGTTCAGATGTCACCTCTATTAAGGGGGCATACTTTGGAGATGTTCAGATGTCACCTCTGTTAAGGGGACATACTTTGGAGTTGTTCAGATGTCACCTCTGTTAAGGGGGCATACTTTGGAGTTGTTCAGATGTCATCTCTGTTAAGGGAACATACTTTGGAGTTGTTCAGATGTCACCTCTGTTAAGAGGGCATACTTTGGAGTTGTTCAGATGTCACCTCTGTTAAGAGGGCATACTATGGAGTTGTTCAGATGTCACCTCTGTTAAGGGAACATACTTTGGAGTTGTTCAGATGTCACCTCTGTTAAGGGAACATACTTTGGAGTTGTTCAGATGTCACCTCTGTTAAGAGGGCATACTTTGGAGTTGTTCAGATGTCACCTCTGTTAAGGGGCATGTTTTGGAGTAATGGTCTTCCTTTGGTGATAAGGTTTCTTGAATTATTTGACTCTGTCATAATAAGAATTCAGATTAAGAGTAAAAACATTGCTGTAGAATTAAATTGTAGGGGACTCTTTGATTATGTTGACATGTTCTTTCATTAAGATATTTTAGATTAAATAAAAGATAGAATGAAATTGTACGAGACTGGTCTAATTTTCTTGATGGAAATATTCTTTCAATAAGCTGTTATAGTTCAAATAGAGGTGTATGTAAGTGCTAAAAGCTGTAAAAATCATGTTATTTATAGAATTAACATTATTAGTTATTATAATTGATATAATCACATGTTAGAAGTGCTACATGGTGTATTAGTAAGGGGTACACCGTACAGATATTTCAGTTCCCGGACATTGCTACCATGATGTTTCAATACAAGATTTTGTGGTATCCATATGTAACAGAATTGCATTTTGGGAACAACCAGAAAACAACATGGCAGACAGGCAGTCATCTTTGATTTTAACAATTAAAGTTTGTTATTGCTATTACTCAGTAAGTACTGAATAGATCTTTCTCATATTTCATACGTAAGTTCCCCTTGGTCGCTAGTTGTGCATATTGCATTTTGGGACTGATGAGAAAACAATATGGCTGAGAGGAGGCCATCTTGGATTTTGGCAATTGCAGGTTGATTCTGCTATATAGTGTTATATAAAGTTATTAAATGTTTTGAAAGAAGAATGAAAGAAGGGAAAAGAAGAGAAAAGATCAGTCTTTGATTTGAGTGATATATATCATTCAATGGTGGTGAGGAATCTCTTGTTATATGGTGCTATATGTATGAAAAGCTTATACTTTGTTTTATATATAATATAATTACCTTAAATTCTGCAAATAAATTCTAGAACGTGAAATTCAATAGAACAGATCTTTTCTAGAACATGAAATTCTATGGAACAGATCTATTCTAGAATGTTAAATTCTACAGAATAAATCTATTCTAGAATGTGAAATTCTATAGAATAAATCTATTCTAGAACATGAAATTCTACAGAATAAATATATTCTAGAGTGTGAAATTCTACAGAATAAATATATTCTAGAGTGTGAAATTCTACAGAATAAATCTATTCTAGAATGTGAAATTCTACAGAATAAATCTATTCTAGAACATGAAATTCTACAGAATAAATATATTCTAGAGTGTGAAATTCTACAGAATAAACCTATTCTAAAAAGTTGAATTCTTCAGAATAGATCTATTCAAGTGGAATTCTAGAGAAGGGATCTTTTCTAGAATGTGAAATTCTACAGTACAAATCTATTTTAGAACATGAAATTCTATGAAACAGATCTATTCTAGAACATGAAATTCTACAGAACAAATCAATTCTAGAACATGAAATTCTACAGAACAGATCGTTTCTATGTACAATTATCTATGTTTTGTGTTGTATGGTGTGAAATGACAATATTCAATTGAGTTATCTATCCTGTAATTAGCCAAAGGAGCCAAATCATAAAATTGTATTTCTACTGAACTGCAGTAGAGAGGGTTTGGATTATTACTAGGTATGGACTTGCTGTTGGATATATGTTACATTTTTTAGAAATGCAACATACAATAATGGGGGACATGGCTAATGTATCTATTAAAATATTGATATCAATTTTTTTACCTTATTTTGCATTTCCAAAATAAAAATTGATTTCCTGTTATTTTGAATGTTATTCTGTGTTTCTATAAAAAGGATGTCGTATTAGTGATAATGAATAATTGATTTATGATGGAATATTGATAACTGTGTGTAAACAGGAAACTCATTCAATTGTGTCAATAATGTTGCTTTGGTGCATGGCAGTTTTGTTTGCCAAGTGCTGTTTGAGATATTTTATTATGTAATAGACTCATAACAAATATATTTACTTTTATCAATGTTCCAGGTACACGTTCAATTGCATTTAGTTATGTTTAAAAATAAAATAAAATCTCTATTTATTGAAGGTTGTATAAACAGGTTTTTATTGACAAGATTTGTAGAGAGATCTGATCAGATTCAGGAGTGTCTTCATTCACGCTCTGTCTAGATATTTTATATATACCCAGTGTATGTATACAATTAAAGTTGCACGTCTGTAAAATATAAAAAAGTTTCTAGGGACTTTCTAGAAGTAAAATATAAAAAAGTTTCTAGTGACTTTCTAGAAGTCTTTCTGCTTGATTCACATGTCATTAACTATTTTGTAAATAAATATCTGTATGGAAAAGTTGTGATTTTGTTTCGATTATATTTTCAAAATAATTTAAAGTGTGCTCTGCTTCAAATTCTGAATACTCTTAAAGATTCTGGCTACCGGAGACTGATGAGTATATCACAAGGGCATGGTAAGATTTAAGGCACAATACATGATTTGATACATTTTCTTATATATATTCTTGAAATATATATAAAAGATATGTATCACAGGGACTTGAAAACTTAGTCAGTTTGTCTACCATTATATTTGTCCCAATTCGCTAGCCCTGTGATAAGTGTCACAGTGTACAATATTGATTTTATTTAGTTGAGAAGTCAGTATGTCCTCGTTTAACAGTCTGAATTGTTCTAAAGAGACTGAAGAACTATGTCAGTATATGCCTATTGTATTTGTCCTCAGTTCACCCTGTGTGATATAGCACAGAGATTGAAAGAAAGTCGGTGTGTCTTCAAGTGCATTTATCCAAATTCACAAGTCCCTGTGATTGGTATATGTATCGTACATCAAAAAGACACGAGATATGTGTATTTGTTCTGATTTTACATTCCCTATGATGTGACTCTTCTCTTCCAGTTTCCAATAGACCCTTGAAAATGTTTTTTGTTTCCTTAGATAAGATTGACTATTGATTTGACTTCTGAAAAATGTTAAAAGTCAAGTGTCAGCTAAAAGCTCTGATGCCATAGATATAAACCTCATGGTCTGGAGTCGTCTCCAGGGTTTCTGGATTCTTAAAAACATAGTTTGAGAGCTTGGTTCAAAGACAAACTTCTGGATGATCGTAAGATCATGAATGGCACTTTGAGGAAAGCCTACACGATTCAGGATAGACGGACATCTGGGTGATTGGAACATTGTATAATAAAGGTGAAACAACATCTCGAGGAAAGCTTCAGCAATCTCGGGTTAGACAAACATGTGGGTGATTGGAACAATATGAAAGAGTTGAAACAACTTCCAAAGAAAAGGTGAACCTTTGGGTGGTTGGACTTGATCAAAGAGGTTAGGTATAGAACCATGAAATTTCATAAAAAATTGAGAACCACCCTGTTAAAAATTGAACACGGTTGAGAAAATGACGAGCAAATTCAGCACAAAAAAATTATGGTAAATAGCACTTATAATCTTAAGCATTTACACAATTTAAAATGCACATTTTTTCTCACATACTATTGCATCTTTAGGTTCTGTCAATTTGATTAGTTGTAAACTGATTTAAAATGGGCACATTTTGTTAATTGTGCTCATTTTGTTCACTTGCATAGAAATATAAATGTTTTACATAGGCATATGTCATTTCATCTCATAATGTATCAAACTTTGTAAAAAACTTTTGATAAATTCTACATATAGCGTTATATATGTAGGATATTATTTCATGTTTAATTTAAACATATTTCATTGCCATAAAGCAAAAGGATTAGGCACAAGTTACATCAACATTATAAATGCCCATTCCTTTAGAAATGATTAATTACATATATACATGTACATAATAAGCTTTTAACAGTTATCAGATACATACTTTTTTATTCTCTCTCTTTTGACTTAATTGTTTATTATTTAGTCTGTCATAGTTAAAAAGAAGAAAATAAATTCTTAAAAACCAAGAATTCCAAGGAAGTGGATGTGTCGCCTGCGCAGCAAGCTAGATGATTTTTTAAAAAAGCTTGGATATTCATTGTATGTATTCCAAGTGTAATGGTTTGCCGGATGGATTCCCATGCAATGAAGGAACTCACAAATGATACAGTGCATTCCTCTTTATATTAAGTTGCATTTGTCAGACAAAAACATGATATTAACAGGTATGTGACATTAAGAGAAACATGTTTTTTCACTAAATCTAGTGCATTCCCATCTCCATAACTAAAAGTAAGCAATTCAAAGTACATATATGAAGATGTTTCAATCTCAGCAAATGAAAACAAGTTTCATGCAAAATTTAAGTGGTTTTCATACAGAAACCAGTAAGCACTATATGAAGTTTTAGGTTGATTAACCCCAAAGGGAACTGGACAGATTTTCAATTCATTTACAGTGACCTTGACCTTGATCTTCAAACCTGAAAAGCAATCCCAAGCAAGCACTTCCTGTAAAAAGCAATGCATCATGTTTACGTTTAATAGGCCCAATGGATCTCAAGTTATTGCAAGCAAACCTATTTTCTATTTATAGTAACAATGACCTTTGACATTGAACCTGAAAAGCAATCTAAGCAAGCACTTTTGGTAAGGAAGCACTGTATGAAGTTTGAGCCTGATTACTAAGGAAAACTTTAGTTATAACATGGAAACCAATTTTCTATTAATAGTAACAATGACCTTGATCTTTGAACATGAAAAGCAATCCCAAGCAAGTACTTTTGGTAAGGAAGCACTGTGAAGTTTGATTGGCCCAAGGGAACTCAATGCCAGTTATCAAACAGAAACCATTGTGCGGACGCCGCCGCCGCCGACATAGTGATACCTATATGTCGCTTGAAAATATGTCGCCTTTTTCAAGCGACACAAAAAATCAGCGATTGCACTTAGACCATATAGGCACTTGTACCAGTAATAAACACCCAGAGCTAAAATTCAATATCTTAAAGAGTTAATATCTACCAGATAAAAGTGCCTATGGTTAGATTAACTATAGTTCAATCTGTTTTAGGATAATGCATTATTAAAATACCTAAGTGTGTGCTTGATGGTTGACAGTAAGACAGCAGGTCTACAACATTACAATTAGTCGAAATTTTTCCAGATGGACAAAATGAAAGTAGCATAGAACGTCAACTCGAAAACGAGATTACAGGTAAGCTTAAAATCAGCCAATCAGAGTCCAGTCGAAATTCAGCCCGGTTGCAGTGTTGTCATTGTAAATAAGCGTGGATAATTTTGCCGTGCGTCAAATATTCGGAGTTACAGTCATAAATTGGCCGAATCAAGTATTAATTTCTGAATCCAACTGAAGGTAAGTGTATTTTATGCATTATGTTATTTTATTTCTATGTAAAAGTTTTCTTATGTAGCATTAAAAGCTAAAACAGGACGAAGCAAGGAACATCACGGTAGCTCACACTTGTGACTGGTGTGACGATGCGTGTTTCGTCACGTATGATCGGTCAGTTGTCTGTCATTTTTCATGGCGCATGATTGATTGAGCGCATTTATATACCATGAATCATTATAAATGATTCCGTCGTCATAATTTTTACTCCCAATCAATTCAGATTATGTTATATGTGTTGATGTGACCCAGTTAACTCAAGGGAGGTAAACCGTGAAGGAATGCGACTATGGATTAGTTGATACTCACGTGCTTTTGACAGGTGGTTCTATTCTTGGGTACAATCATCGGCGATTCAGTGAAATCTGAGGAGAACTGTGTATTGAATTGAATACCAATAATTATTTCTATGATAGCGATATACAGTTCATCTATTAATATTTGAACACAGATGTATCATGTAGCTGAGGGTACTGTACAGGTCTGGCCAGATAGGCCTGTAGTTGGGACTCGTTTTAAATGATAAGCTATCTGTCCAGAGTTCTTTGATATAAGGTTTCATACCTCAATCTGGCATGGTTTAAATCTGATTAACATTTGGCAAACTACATGGTGTTCATTATCTTCAAACCATTCTGGGCATCACTTTTGCACTGGATGAAGAGATGCTTTAATTAAACTGGATTGAAGTGTTGGAACGTTTTTGCAAGTATGTGCCAAGACTTTATTCTCGGAAAAACTTTATGTTTACAATGATCAATCTTCTTTTTAACCTTATTAGTCCTTTTCAACTGTATTTCTAAAACAATTAGTTCTCAAAGGTTGAATTTAACCATTTCCAGAACCCCCCCCCATCCTGTCAAAATTCTTTAAGTACAGGACTCCTGACTTGCATGTAGATTCATCACTGCCCTAGGCTATATGATCAATTTCTATTAATCAGGGTTAATTTAAACTCCCTGGTTTAGATTGGAAAAAACAAAATACTTGAAACAAAAAAAACCAACATCAAATCATACAGATATTGGCCTGGTTCAGGTGAACATCCAACAAGAATAGACAACATACTTGATCTAATGACTACTGACCCACCAATCAAGTCCTTGATCTAATGACTACTGACCCACCAATTAGGTCCTTGATCTAATGACTACTGACCCACCAATTAGGTCCTTGATCTAATGACTACTGACCCACCAGTCAGGTCCTTGATCTAATGACTACTGACCCACCAATCAGGTCCTTGATCTAATGACTACTGACCCACCAATCAGGTCCTTGATCTAATGAGTCTACTGACCCACCAATCAGGTCCTTGATCTAATGACTACTGACCCACCAATCAGGTCCTAAATCTAATGACTACTGACCCACCAATCAGGTCCTTGATCTAATGACTACTGACCCACCAATCAGGTCCTTGATCTAATGACTACTGACCCACCAGTCATGCAGGTCCTTGATCTAATGACTACTGACCCACCAATCAGGTCCTAAATCTAATGACTACTGACCCACCAATCAGGTCCTTGATCTAATGACTACTGACCCACCAATGAGGTCCTCGATCTAATGACTACTGACCCACCAATGAGGTCTTTGATCTAATGACTACTGACCCACCAATGAGGTCCTTGATCTAATGACTACTGACCCACCAATGAGGTCCTTGATCTAATGACTACTGACCCACCAATGAGGTCTTTGATCTAATGACTACTGACTCACCAATTAGGTCCTTGATCTAATGACTACTGACCCACCAATAAGGTCCTTGATCTAATGACTACTGACCCACCAATGAGGTCTTTGATCTAATGACTACTGACCCACCAATGAGGTCCTTGATCTAATGACTATTGACCCACCAATCAGGTCCTTGATCTAATGACTACTGACCCACCAATCAAGTCCTTGATCTAATGACTACTGACCCACCAATCAAGTCTGTGATCTAATGACTACTGACCCACCAATCAGGTCCTCGATCTAATGACTACTGACCCACCAATCAGGTCCTTGATCTAATGACTACTGACCCACCAATCAGGTCCTTGATCTAATGACTACTGACCCACCAATCAAGTCCTTGATCTAATGACTACTGACCCACTAATCAGGTCCTTGATCTAATGACTACTGACCCACTAATCAGGTCCTTGATCTAATGACTACTGACCCACCAGTCAGGTCCTTGATCTAATGACTACTGACCCACCAATCAGGTCCTTGATCTAATGACTACTGACCCACCAATCAGGTCTGTGATATAATGACTACTGACCCACCAATCAGGTCCTCGATCTAATGACTACTGACCCACCAATCAGGTCCTCGATCTAATGACTACTGACCCAGCAATCAGGTCCTTGATCTAATGACTACTGACCCACCAGTCAGGTCCTTGATCTAACGACTACTGACCCACCAATCAAGTCCTTGATCTAATGACTACTGACCCACCAATCAGGTCCTTGATCTGATGACTACTGACCCACCAATCAGGTCCTTGATCTAATGACTACTGACCCACCAATCAGGTCCTTGATCTAATGACTACTGACCCACCAATCAGGTCCTTGATCTAATGACTACTGACCCACCAATCAAGTCCTTGATCTAATGACTACTGACCCACCAATCAGGTCCTTGATCTAATGACTACTGACCAACCAATCAGGTCCTTGATCTAATGACTACTGACCCACCAATCAGGTTCTTGATCTAATGACTACTGATACACCAATCAGGTCCTTGATCTAATGACTACTGACCCACCAATCAAGTCCCTAGAATATTGAAATCTTGCCAGGGATATCAGATCATGATGTGTATTTCTGGAGTTTAGCCTTATACCAAATTGAAAATCAAACATTTCCCAAGAATCAACCCACTTTATAGCAAAGCAAACTGGCATGGGACACAATTAAAAGTGAGGTTAACAATCTCTACAACCAACCAGTCCACTCAGTTGGATACTGGAATGACTTCAAGCTCCACAATAGGTTGTATCCAGGTAATTACAGTTCTGTAGGGAGTAAATGTTAATTCCATTACAGTGTACTTACAAGTAAAATTGGCTTAAAGCAGACATTCTCTCCACCCACCCATTACTTTTCTGTGACCAGTCATATCAGGCATTCTGACAAATGAGTTTGTGACAAAAAAATGTGATATTTGTTTATCAGTTTTCTCTAACTGATGTTGTTTTCCATTTGCTAAGAATTCGAAATAGCTTTAAAGTGTTTTTATTATTATGAAATTTTATTTTCTGAGCAAAGGAATTGAATTTAACTAAATGAGCTAACTCATATAAACTAGTGTCATCATTTTATTTTGATAAAATGAATAAAAGTTGTTATCAAACATATGAAATGTAGCAAGGTTCTGCAATTTAAAATAATCTTATTCAAACTAGATAATAAAGACTCGTCCAGTTTTGCTGACATTTGATTTGAGGAAGAATTTTTTCTGGTATGGAACAAATCACATATTTGCTGAAGACTGGCAAGTGCTCTAAATTTATGTGTATAGTTTATGTGTTGATAAATTCGGAAGTGACTACTGGCTTATACAGCAATGTTTACTGCATACACATCTCAAATACTGATTAGTTTTGGATGACCAGACACTTAGGAAACTGTAAAGGAAGAGTGAGTGTTGTTGTCTTGTGTATCAGTTTACCGGTATTTGCCTATATGAACATCAACTGACTCATAACAGGTTTGTGTGATTTATTTTATCAATTATGTAAGCTTTCTGTTTTTTCCTTTAATTTAACATATTGATTATGTTTTCCAGATTGTTTAAATATCAGTTTTCCTTACAGCTCTAATTATAGAAGTAGCTGAATTTGACCAAATTTAATTTTTATTGTTTTCACATATCACCATGGACTTCAGTAGTTAGAGATGTGAACATAGAATCGATTGGTAGGCATTTTATTGACTTTAAAATGCTGCATTTAAAATGTATTCATTTATGGTTTTAAAAATTCAGTAACTTGTTGAGCAATACTTCAATAACGTTTCAGCATTTCGATCAGATTTAGAAGAGTTATGAAAATGAACTGAGTGATAAAATCTGTTGGGTTTTCTGATTTACATGAGCAACATCTGGGTTCTGGTGAAGTCATGTCCACAGAAAAACTCACTAGTAGCTTCATAGTTGAATATTCATTTTTGGACTGCTCATTTCCATTGAATAATGGATGTTTTTTAGGTGCTGTGGTGGCCTAGTTGGTATGTTGTAATGCTATTTTTCAGGAATGATTTTTATGCTGTATCTAGTTTTAATGAAATATTGTTGTACAGTCTTTGTTTATAGTACTTTGTATATATCCTGTTTATGGGAGCTGAAATGAAAATTCAAATGTGTTACAAAATGATCAATTAAAAGTGAGGATTTACATAAATATTACTTATACAATTATGAGGACCTAATTAGAACTGTTGTGGAATCGTCTGTAACAACCTTTCTGGGTTCTAAGGGCATTTTGGAGTCATTAATGGATCCCGCAAATTAAAACACATTATTTTCATACTTCAGCTAATTTAAAAAAAATATGCAGCTTTTTCTTCCAAAGTCACAAACAAAAAGGTTCCATTCTAAAGGAGTGACAAAATAAATTAAAGCAGTGAACTCTGGCAATCTGGATAGCACACATCATCCTGATTAATATCTACCAAGGTACTACTGAGGCTGTTTAAGGAGAATTTTCTTCAGCAGTAACTACGTTTCTGTTTAAGGAGAATTTTCTTCAGCAGTAACTACGTCCCTTACAGGGTTCAATGTTTGATCCCCTAGTCTAGTGACTGACCCTGACAGGGTCCAATGTTTCATCCCTAAGTCTAGTGACTGACCCTGACAGGGTCTAATGTTTGATCCCCTAGTCTAGTGACTGACCCTGACAGGGTCCAATGTTTGATCTCTAAGTCTAGTAACTCAGTCCCTTACAGGGTTCAATGTTTCATCCCTAAGACTAGTGCCTCTGACCCTGACAGGGTCTAATGTTTGATCCCTATATAAATCTTGTAATTCTGACCCTGACAGGGTCTTATGTTTTGATCTCAGAGAAGTTATTCCTGTGGTTTTAGGATGGATTCTTGCCTAGAGGGGAGTATGTCGCCTGGTAAATAGTAACTGCTTCCTACCAATAAGGAGAATTTCAGTATGTATTGTATTAGCCTACTAAGTCAGGGCACCTGTCTTTAATGTCTTTTTGCAGAGCTATTGAAATAAAAAAAAGTTACACATCAGTGAAAATTTGCATGTGATAGGATGAAATTTGTATTCCACTCATCTACACTCAATTCATAAAGGGAATTGATTTATGAAAATCATAACTATAATAGCAAGTATGAAATGGTGAGCATGCTTAATGATAATATAACACTAAATAGCACAAGTCCCAAAAGATTGGGTGATGTTGATGGCTATCAGGGAATGTCAGTTTGGTCTCTGGATAAATCAATTTAGCCTGTCACCCTACATATGATACCATCTCCATGAAAGTCAACAAAAAATCAATCATAGCTATATCAATGGCCCTTCCAGGGAAATACCCGCAGGGACAGTCAGACTCATACCATATTGGAAACCTGGTGACAGCCTAACACCTAAGTTGATAAACCAGGTATCACAAAAGTAATCTGGCTTTAGTTAGGACAATCACATACCAATAAAAGAAACTGCCATTAGCATATATGGTGTTCTGTATTATGGGTGTTTTTATTGATTAGTAAGGCACTGTAAACACACAGGACAGGTGAGGGAAGTTCATTGTCTATGATATAGCTAGGTATAATTCTAGTAATGATGATTTACCTATCTTAGCTCAAATCTGTATGGCATGGATTCTAGGGTAGGTGGAAGTCATTTGATAGAATATCCATATTTCTGTGTAGATTCCACAGATATGTTTGAAGGATTTAGGGTTGGTAGTGAGGTAAAATTAATTTCATCAGGGTTATATAAAGGATGATCATGACTTCAGTAAAGATTTAGGGTTGGTAGTGAGGTAAAATTAATTTCATCAGGGTTATATAGAGGATGATTATGACTTCAGTAAAGATTTAGGGTTGGTAGTGAGGTAAAATTGATTTAATCAGGGTTATATAGAGGATGATAATGACTTCAGTAAAGATTTAGGGTTGGTAGTGAGGTAAAATTAATTTCATCAGGGTTATATAGAGGATGATAATGACTTCAGTAAAGATTTAGGGTTGGTAGTGAGGTAAAATTGATTTAATCAGGGTTATATATATATATATAGAGGATGATTATGACTTCAGTAAAGATTTAGGGTTGGTAGTGAGGTAAAATTGATTTAATCAGGGTTATATAGGGGATGATAATGACTTCAGTAAAGATTTAGGGTTGGTAGTGAGGTAAAATTGATTTAATCAGGGTTATATCGGGGATGATTATGACTTCAGTAAAGATTTAGGGTTGGTAGTGAGATAAAATTGATTTAATCAGGGTTATATATATATATATAGAGGATGATAATGACTTCAGTAAAGATTTAGGGTTGGTAGTGAGGTAAAATTGATTTAATCAGGGTTATATAGAGGATGATTATGACTTCAGTAAAGATTTAGGGTTGGTAGTGAGATAAAATTGATTTAATCAGGGTTATATCGGGGATGATTATGACTTCAGTAAAGATTTAGGGTTGGTAGTGAGGTAAAATTGATTTAATCAGGGTTATATAGAGGATGATCATGACTTCAGTAAAGATTTAGGGTTGGTAGTGAGGTAAAATTAATTTCATTAGTGTTATATAGAGGATGATAATGACCTTAGCATTGCTTTTTTGAAAATATTGTCATTAGGAATTTAGGATAATGAAAAATAAAAAATTTATTTTGTTTTGCCTGATTAATTAGTGAGGGTACAAACTTAAGGCATGGTACATCACAGATATGTTTTAAAAAACCATGATATAACTTAGGTACTGTTTTATTTGACTTAACCAGCATGTTCTGCTGTTTGCATTTCTATGTAAATCTCACCTGCAATAAAAAAGTTCTATTTTGCCAACTGACCACTGGGGATTACTAAAAGTTCCACAACTGACCGCTAGGGATTACTGAAAGGTCCAGGAATCCTCAATTTATTTATATAATTGATTCCACATGTCCATGAATAAATCAAGATGTAAATCAAAACTTGGATACACCCTGAATAGAGCGGGAACATTTCCATGTAAGCCAAACATATACCTGGTATATAATAATTGTAAAACTGAGCATTTGAATTATATTGCTTTTGTGTATCATTTATCAAATGTTATTATCCTACTCAGCCCTCGTCTGGACTCTTAAGAATTTAGATGAAATTTACATTTTATAACAATTGCGAAACAAGTTACATTAACTTATTTCAATTACTCTTGTTGGCCTGGATGGAACTGAAAAAGTGAAATTGAACATGTGTTAATTCCCCCATGGAAAGTATAGAACCTAAAGTAAAAGCTCCAACCTTTAAGTATGTTTTAGATATATATGAAATATGATTTCCAAAAGAAAGAAAATCAGATGTTTTTCTCACATGGTCGTACTATTTTCAATAACAGTTAACCTTACAATAAATTATGCGTTAACATTGATATGAGAATTGAATTGAATTTATCGAAGCATCAGGCCGTATTTAATCAGAAAGTCAGGTAGATTGTGAAAATTGGATGCATAGTTGAATGTAAGATATACAGTTGTGTATATGTGGAATACATACTATTCTCAAATGCTCGGAAATGTTCATAGCTACCAGGAAGGTAATTGTCTGTGTATTACAACTGGTTAAAAGCCATATATCACTTACTAGTCTGTTGTAAGGTGGGTTTGTTTGTCTGTTACTAGTCTGTTGTAAGGTGGGTTTGTCTGTTACTAGTCTGTTGTAAGGTGGTATGTTTGTCTGTTACTAGTCTGTTGTAGGGTGGGTTTGTCTGTTACTAGTCTGTTGTAAGGTGGTATGTTTGTCTGTTACTAGTCTGTTGTAGGGTGGGTTTGTCTGTTACTAGTCTGTTGTAAGGTGGTATGTTTGTCTGTTACTAGTCTGTTGTAGGGTGGGTTTGTCTGTTACTAGTCTGTTGTAAGGTGGTATGTCTGTGTTACTAGTCTGTTGTAAGGTGGGTTTGTCTGTGTTACTAGTCTGTTGTAAGGTGGGTTTGTCTGTGTTACTAGTCTGTTGTAAGGTGGGTTTGTCTGTTACTAGTCTGTTGTAAGGGGGTTGTCTGTTACTAGTCTGTTGTAAGGTGGGTTTGTCTGTTACTAGTCTGTTGTAAGGTGGGTTTGTCTGGTTACTAGTTGTTGTAAGGTGGCTGTTGTCTGTTACTAGTCTGTTGTAAGGTGGTGTTTGTCTGTGTTACTAGTCGTTGTATAGGTGGTTTGTCTGTGTTACTAGTCTGTTGTAAGGTGGGTATTCTGTTTACTAGTCATGTTGTCAGGTGGGTTTGTCTGTTTACTAGTCTGTTGTAAGGTGGATGTCCTGTGTTACTAGTCCTGTTGTAAGGTAGGGTATGTCTAGTGTTCTAGTCTGTTGTAAGTTGGTTAGTGTCTGGTGTTACTAGTCTGTGGGTAAGGGTGGGTATGTCTGTGTTACTAGTCTGTTGTAAGTTAGGGTATGTCTGTGTTACTAGTCATGTTGTAAGGTGGGTATGTATGTCTGGTGTTACTAGTCTGTTATAAGGTGGGTTGGTTGTCTGTGTTACTAGTCTGTTGTAAGGTGGTAGTTTGTCTGTGTTACTAGTCTGTTTGTAAGGTGGGTTTGTCTGTTACTAGTCTGTTGTAAGGTGGGTTTGTCTGTTACTAGTCTGTTGTAAGGTGGGTATGTCTGTGTTACTAGTTGTGGTAAGGTGGGTTTGTCAGTGTTACTAGTCTGTTGTAAGGTGGGTATGTCTGTGTTACTAGTCTGTTGTAAGGTGGGTTTGTCTGTGTTACTAGTCTGTTGTAAGGTGGGTTTGTCTGTGTTACTAGTCTGTTGTAAGGTGGGTTTGTCTGTGTTACTAGTCTGTTGTAAGGTGGGTTTGTCTGTGTTACTAGTCTGTTGTAAGGTGGGTATGTCTGTGTTACTAGTCTGTTGTAAGGTGGGTATGTCTGTTACTAGTCTGTTGTAAGGTGGGTATGTCTGTTACTAGTCTGTTGTAAGGTGGGTATGTCTGTTACTAGTCTGTTGTAAGGTGGGTATGTCTGTGTTACTAGTCTGTTGTAAGGTGGGTATGTCTGTGTTACTAGTCTGTTGTAAGGTGGGTATGTCTGTGTTACTAGTCTGTTGTAAGGTGGGTATGTCTGTGTTACTAGTCTGTTGTAAGGTGGGTATGTATTTCTGTGTTACTAGTCTGTTGTAAGGTGGGTTTGTCTGTGTTACTAGTCTGTTGTAAGGTGGGTTTGTCTGTGTTACTAGTCTGTTGTAAGGTGGGTTTGTCTGTGTTACTAGTCTGTTGTAAGGTTGGTATTTTTGTCTGTGTTACTAGTCTGTTGTAAGGTTGGTATGTTTGTCTGTGTTACTAGTCTGTTGTAAGGTGGGTTTGTCTGTGTTACTAGTCTGTTGTAAGGTGGGTATGTCTGTTACTAGTCTGTTTGTAAGGTTGGTATGTTTGTCTGTGTTACTAGTCTGTTGTAAAGGTGGGTTTGTCTGTTACTAGTCTGTTGTAAGGTGGGTTTGTCTGTTACTAGTCTGTTGTAAGGTGGGTATGTCTGTGTTACTAGTCTGTTGTAAGGTGGGTTTGTCTGTGTTACTAGTCTGTTGTAAGGTGGGTATGTCTGTGTTACTAGTCTGTTGTACGGTGGGTATGTCTGTGTTACTAGTCTGTTGTAAGGTGGGTTTGTCTGTTACTAGTCTGTTGTAAGGTGGGTTTGTCTGTGTTACTAGTCTGTTGTAAGGTGGGTTTGTCTGTTACTAGTCTGTTGTAAGGTGGTATGTTTGTCTGTGTTACTAGTCTGTTGTAAGGTGGGTTTGTCTGTTACTAGTCTGTTGTAAGGTGGGTATGTCTGTGTTACTAGTCTGTTGTAAGGTGGGTTTGTCTGTGTTACTAGTCTGTTGTAAGGTGGGTTTGTCTGTGTTACTAGTCTGTTGTAAGGTGGGTATGTCTGTTACTAGTCTGTTGTAAGGTGGGTTTGTCTGTTACTAGTCTGTTGTAAGGTGGGTATGTCTGTGTTACTAGTCTGTTGTAAGGTGGGTTTGTCTGTGTTACTAGTCTGTTGTAAGGTGGGTATGTCTGTTACTAGTCTGTTGTAAGGTTGGTATGTTTGTCTGTGTTACTAGTCTGTTGTAAGGTGGGTTTGTCTGTTACTAGTCTGTTGTAAGGTGGGTTTGTCTGTTACTAGTCTGTTGTAAGGTGGGTATGTCTGTGTTACTAGTCTGTTGTAAGGTGGGTTTGTCTGTGTTACTAGTCTGTTGTAAGGTGGGTATGTCTGTGTTACTAGTCTGTTGTACGGTGGGTATGTCTGTGTTACTAGTCTGTTGTAAGGTGGGTTTGTCTGTTACTAGTCTGTTGTAAGGTGGGTTTGTCTGTGTTACTAGTCTGTTGTAAGGTGGGTTTGTCTGTTACTAGTCTGTTGTAAGGTGGTATGTTTGTCTGTGTTACTAGTCTGTTGTAAGGTGGGTTTGTCTGTTACTAGTCTGTTGTAAGGTGGGTATGTCTGTGTTACTAGTCTGTTGTAAGGTGGGTTTGTCTGTGTTACTAGTCTGTTGTAAGGTGGGTTTGTCTGTGTTACTAGTCTGTTGTAAGGTGGGTATGTCTGTTACTAGTCTGTTGTAAGGTGGGTTTGTCTGTTACTAGTCTGTTGTAAGGTGGGTATGTCTGTGTTACTAGTCTGTTGTAAGGTGGGTTTGTCTGTTACTAGTCTGTTGTAAGGTGGGTATGTCTGTGTTACTAGTCTGTTGTAAGGTGGGTATGTCTGTGTTACTAGTCTGTTGTAAGGTGGGTTTGTCTGTGTTATTAGTCTGTTGTAAGGTGGGTTTATCTGTTACTAGTCTGTTGTAAGGTTGATATTTTTGTCTGTGTTACTAGTCTGTTGTAAGGTTGGTATGTTTGTCTGTGTTACTAGTCTGTTGTAAGGTGGGTTTGTCTGTGTTACTAGTCTGTTGTAAGGTGGGTATGTCTGTTACTAGTCTGTTGTAAGGTTGGTATGTTTGTCTGTGTTACTAGTCTGTTGTAAGGTGGGTTTGTCTGTTACTAGTCTGTTGTAAGGTGGGTTTGTCTGTTACTAGTCTGTTGTAAGGTGGGTATGTCTGTGTTACTAGTCTGTTGTAAGGTGGGTTTGTCTGTGTTACTAGTCTGTTGTAAGGTGGGTATGTCTGTGTTACTAGTCTGTTGTACGGTGGGTATGTCTGTGTTACTAGTCTGTTGTAAGGTGGGTTTGTCTGTTACTAGTCTGTTGTAAGGTGGGTTTGTCTGTGTTACTAGTCTGTTGTAAGGTGGGTTTGTCTGTTACTAGTCTGTTGTAAGGTGGTATGTTTGTCTGTGTTACTAGTCTGTTGTAAGGTGGGTTTGTCTGTTACTAGTCTGTTGTAAGGTGGGTATGTCTGTGTTACTAGTCTGTTGTAAGGTGGGTTTGTCTGTGTTACTAGTCTGTTGTAAGGTGGGTTTGTCTGTGTTACTAGTCTGTTGTAAGGTGGGTATGTCTGTTACTAGTCTGTTGTAAGGTGGGTTTGTCTGTTACTAGTCTGTTGTAAGGTGGGTATGTCTGTGTTACTAGTCTGTTGTAAGGTGGGTTTGTCTGTTACTAGTCTGTTGTAAGGTGGGTATGTCTGTGTTACTAGTCTGTTGTAAGGTGGGTATGTCTGTGTTACTAGTCTGTTGTAAGGTGGGTTTGTCTGTTATTAGTCTGTTGTAAGGTGGGTTTATCTGTTACTAGTCTGTTGTAAGGTGGGTTTGTCTGTGTTACTAGTCTGTTGTAAGGTGGGTTTGTCTGTGTTACTAGTCTGTTGTAAGGTGGGTATGTATGTTACTAGTCTGTTGTAAGGTGGGTTTGTCTGTTACTAGTCTGTAGTCTGTTGTAAGTTGGGTTATGTCTGTGTTACTAGTCTGTTGTACGGTGGGTTTGTCTGTGTTACTAGTCTGTTGTAAGGTGGGTTTGTCTGTGTAACTAGTCTGTTGTAAGGTGGGTTTGTCTGTGTTACTAGTCTGTTGTAAGGTGGGTATGTCTGTTACTAGTCTGTTGTAAGGTGGGTTTGTCGGTTACTAGTCTGTTGTAAGGTGGGTATGTCTGTGTTACTAGTCTGTTGTAAGGTGGGTTTGTCTGTTACTAGTCTGTTGTAAGGTGGGTATGTCTGTGTTACTAGTCTGTTGTAAGGTGGGTTTGTCTGTTACTAGTCTGTTGTAAGGTGGGTTTGTCTGTGTTACTAGTCTGTTGTAAGGTGGGTATGTCTGTTACTAGTCTGTTGTAAGGTGGGTTTGTCTGTGTTACTAGTCTGTTGTAAGGTGGGTTTGTCTGTGTTACTAGTCTGTTGTAAGGTGGGTATGTCTGTGTTACTAGTCTGTTGTAAGGTGGGTTTGTCTGTTACTAGTCTGTTGTAAGGTGGTATGTTTGTCTGTGTTACTAGTCTGTTGTAAGGTGGGTTTATCTGTGTTACTAGTCTGTTGTAAGGTGGGTATGTCTGTGTTACTAGTCTGTTGTAAGGTGGGTTTGTCTGTTACTAGTCTGTTGTAAGGTGGGTATGTCTGTGTTACTAGTCTGTTGTAAGGTGGGTATGTCTGTGTTACTAGTCTGTTGTAAGGTGGGTATGTCTGTGTTACTAGTCTGTTGTAAGGTGGGTTTGTCTGTGTTATTAGTCTGTTGTAAGGTGGGTTTATCTGTTACTAGTCTGTTGTAAGGTGGGTTTGTCTGTGTTACTAGTCTGTTGTAAGGTGGGTTTGTCTGTGTTACTAGTCTGTTGTAAGGTGGGTATGTCTGTTACTAGTCTGTTGTAAGGTGGGTTTGTCTGTTACTAGTCTGTTGTAAGGTGGGTTTGTCTGTTACTAGTCTGTTGTAAGGTGGTATGTCTGTTACTAGTCTGTTGTAAGGTGGGTTTGTCTGTTACTAGTCTGTTGTAAGGTGGGTTTGTCTGTTACTAGTCTGTTGTAAGGTGGGTATGTCTGTTACTAGTCTGTTGTAAGGTGGGTTTGTCTGTTACTAGTCTGTTGTAAGGTGGGTATGTCTGTGTTATTAGTCTGTTGTAAGATGGGTTTGTCTGTGTTACTAGTCTGTTGTAAGGTGGGTTTGTCTGTGTTACTAGTCTGTTGTAAGGTGGGTATGTCTGTTACTAGTCTGTTGTAAGGTGGGTTTGTCTGTTACTAGTCTGTTGTAAGGTGGGTTTGTCTGTGTTACTAGTCTGTTGTAAGGTGGGTATGTTTGTCTGTGTTACTAGTCTGTTGTAAGGTGGTATGTCTGTGTTACTAGTCTGTTGTAAGGTGGGTTTGTTTGTCTGTTACTAGTCTGTTATAAGGTGGGTACATTTTTGTTACTAGTCTGTTGTAAGGTGGGTTTGTTTGTCTGTGGTACTTGTCTGTTGTAAGGTGGGTATGTTTGTCTGTGGTACTTGTCTGTTGTAAGGTGGGTATGTCTGTTACTAGTCTGTTGTAAGGTGGGTTTGTTTGTCTGTGGTACTTGTCTGTTGTAAGGTGGGTTTGTTTGTCTGTGGTACTTGTCTGTTGTAAAGTGGGTATGTTTGTCTGTGTTAATAGTCTGTTGTAAGGTAGGTATACGTACATTTGACTATGTTACATAACGCCCTAATTGCTAACACAAACAGGTTAAGAATATGTGCTGATTAAAGAAATCTTCTCATGTCACCATTTTGAAATTAAAAAAAATGCTTTATTAATATGGTTAAAAGAGGAAAAAACTTTTGTCAAAATGTAACATTTTAATGTTTATGAGTTCTTCTTAACATGATGAAGATTGCAAAATGCCCTAATTAATTTCATGAACAATTTCTTTTTCTTTTGTGGAAATCTGCTTTATTATAGATATTATGTCACTTATGTTTGATAGTGACAGGGATGATCCCTGCTGAAGGCCAGTTGGTATTAAATCCTTTGATTTCCATGAATGAATTGACCTAGAAATCGCACCTATCTTATAATCCTGTCCAGAGTTGACCTGGCGTTAGGTCAAGGCAGTACAAATCTGCTTAAAAATGTAATACTGAGAGAGAGGAAAATGTAAATAATACTACAAATATAATGTTATTGTAAAAGTTCAAGGAGTAGTAGTGTGCAGCCAGCCGGGATCGAACCCGCGACCCTCGGCTTACTGGTCCGCCGCTCTACCGACTGAGCTAAAGGGAAATTCCCCCTAGCCGGAAGCTAGAAGGCGACCATACAACTATGTACAGTAATTTACATTTAAAACCTGGCCTGCTACACTACTCCCACCTTCAAACGTGTTAGCCCCCGAACACACCAACCCAGGTTCTCTCTCCAAGAAAGCCTCTTGCTTTCACTTGGAGTGGTCTGCGGCACCAATGTAAAAGTTCAAGGAGTCGTAGTATGCAGCCAGCCGGGAATCCAACCCGCGACCCTCGGCTTACTGGTCCGCCGCTCTACCGACTGAGCTAAAGGGAAATTCCCCCTAGCCGGAAGCTAGAACGCGACCATACAACTATGTACAGTAATTTACATTTAAAACCTGGCCTGCTACACTACTCCCACCTTCAAACATGTTCGCCCCCGAACACACCAACCCAGGTTCTCTCTCCGAGAAAGCCTCTTGCTTTCACTTGGAGTGGTCTGCGGCACCAATGTAAAAGTTCAAGGAGTCGTAGTGTGCAGCCAGCCGGGAATCCAACCCGCGACCCTCGGCTTACTGGTCCGCCGCTCTACCGACTGAGCTAAAGGGAAATTCCCCCTAGCCGGAAGCTAGAAGGCGACCATACAACTATGCACAGTGATTTACATTTAAAACCCGGCCTGCTACAGTTATATAATAGGATTAATACCTCTAACTAAGTATGTGATATAATGCCTCTAACCAAGTATGAAATTCTGTCAAGTATTAATATGTTCAGTCTGACCTGAAATGCCCCTTTGGTCATTTGACTAATTGACATCAGTTAATAGCTTATAGCCACTGGTTAGATTGTGTTTAGTAAGTATGGGATGGTGTCTTAATTCATGAACACATTAGGATAATGGCTGATAATTGATGGTTTAATTAAAGAAGAATTTAATCACATTCAAGGCCATTTATTGAGGACTTTTAGGGGTCCATAATAGACATCTCTCAATTAAAATTATTTCATTCCAAAGTGCATTTCCAAAAATAGAGAAGAGAGCATATTGAACAGAGGAAATGCAAATCCTTCTGAGAAAGGTCAAGAAATAGACATTGTTATGTAGATATCCTGTCACAACGTACATATAAATACCAGTGTCATTAGACATCTCATATTAACTACTGTTTCATATTAACGCTCATTGAATTGTAAATGGGAAAACTGTTGTCCTAAATTTCTGAATCAGAATTTCAGGAGCGGTCAAAGGTGTCCTGTTTATAAATTATGGTATAAAGGTACTCATAGAAGGAGTTGGTAGAATATATATGGACATGAGTTGTTTTTAGATATAAAAATATCTTTGCTTTAACTACTGTATACTCAGCTGAAAAGAATTCCTCACCATTGTTAAAATCTTACTGTATAATGATACAAAATCATGGTTTATTTGTGGTCGTTGACAGCCCATTGTGTACGGTACCTGCTATTCTACGGTGTACCTGTGGTGTAGGTGTAATAAAAAAACCCTTAATTGCAGTCTGCTTATGCCTGAATTGTTTGTACTACATACTTCAGTTAAAGGTACCACAGTCATATAGAACATTGTAATTCAAGTTTGATCTTGTTCCAGCTTACTGGTTTTAAAAAAAACATTAAGACACACACGCATTTGTATAGAACCATACAAACAGAGTCCACATTGCCATTTCGCAAGACCAAGCTGGCCGGTATATATACCACCAGTACTGAGGCGGTCAATTAAACCCACCCGGCTACCCAACCAATTATTGATTGGTTTGTTCTGTCTGGGAAATCGTCAGCCATCATTTTAGAAAGCAGTTCAAACAGTTTCTCAATTGTTGTTCCAAAGGAGATAAATTAATATATTGACCTGTCACAGGTTTGGAGAATCAACAGTGTGAAAGGGATTTTACCTGGAAGATTTTCATGTTACAATTGGGTAAGTGTTTATATATATATATTAAAGCTTATTACTATGAATTGGTGAATGGGGATTGGAACATCTCTTTGTATTGAACTATAACAGTTAGATTATTGATGTTATGAGACCTGAATCATTATATAACCATCATATTATCAGTCAATTCCTCATTGAATGAAACATAAGCAGTCAACCATATCGACAGTCACGAGTTCTCCAGCACCAAATCTAGAGTGGAGTGATATTGACGAACTATACAAGCAGAATAATGTTTATTTTAGGGATATACAAACCAGTAGATTTAATACTGAACCTCGGCATGCAAGTGACATCTAGTGTACGACACTGGGGTCTCTGTGGAGTGACATCTTGCAATTGTGTACGACACTGGGTTCTCTGTGGAGTGACATCTAGTGTATGACACTGGGTTCTCTGTGGAGTGACATCTAGTGTACGACTCTGGGTTCTCTGTGGAGTGACACCTAGTGTATGACACTGGGTTCTCTGTGCAGTGACATCTAGTGTACGACACTGGGTTCTCTGTGGAGTGACATCTAGTGTATGACACTGGGTTCTCTGGAGTGACATCTAGTGTACGACACTGGGTTCTCTGTGCAGTGACATCTAGTGTACGACACTGGGGTCTCTGTGGAGTGACATCTAGTGTACGACACTGGGTTCTCTGTGGAGTGACATCTAGTGTATGACACAGGGTTCTCTGTGGAGTGACATCTAGTGTACGACACTGGGTTCTCTGTGGAGTGACATCTAGTGTACGACACTGGGTTCTCTGTGGAGTGACATCTAGTGTATGACACAGGGTTCTCTGGAGTGACATCTAGTGTACGACACTGGGTTCTCTGTGCAGTGACATCTAGTGTACGACACTGGGGTCTCTGGAGTGACATCTAGTGTACGACACTGGGTTCTCTGTGGAGTGACATCTAGTGTACGACACAGGGTTCTCTGTGGAGTGACACCTAGTGTACGACACTGGGTTCTCTGTGGAGTGACATCTAGTGTACGACACTGGGTTCTCTGTGGAGTGACATCTAGTGTACGACACTGGGTTCTCTGTGGAGTGACATCTAGTGTATGACACTGGGTTCTCTGGAGTGACATCTAGTGTACGACACTGGGTTCTCTGTGGAGTGACAGCTAGTGTACGACACTGGGTTCTCTGTGGAGTGACATCTAGTGTACGACACTGGGTTCTCTGTGGAGTGACATCTCGTGTAAGACACAGGGTTCTCTGTGGAGTGACATCTAGTGTATGACACTGGCTTCTCTGTGGAGTGACATCTAGTGTACGATACTGGGTTCTCTGTGGAGTGTCTAATAAAATGATCCATCTGGGTGACTGTTTAATTGTCAAGGACACATAGAAATGATTATTTTAGGGGAGACATTACCACCTTTATGTCAAGTATACTGTCCTTAAAGGAATGGGTGAAATTTTGTCAGCCAACAGTTGAGAACACTGGTTTGACCTTGATTTGTCTGGCGGGTGTCATTGTTTTGACCTTGATTTGTATGGCGGGTATTGTCAATTTGACCTTGATTTGTATGGCGGGTATTGTCAATTTGACCTAAATTTGTATGGCGGGTATAGTCAATTTGACATAGATTTGTATGGCGGGTATTGTCAATTTGACCTTGATTTGTATGGCGGGTATAGTCAATTTGACATAGATTTGTATGGTAGGTGTCGAAGATTTGACCTAGATTTGTATCATGGGTGTCATAGATTTGACCTAGATTTGTATAGTGGGTGTCATTGTGACCTAGATTTGTATGCTGGGTGTCATCGAGTTGACCTAGATTTGTATGGCGGATATTGACAATATGACCTAGATTTGTATGATGGGTGTCGTAGATTTGACCTAGATTTGTATGGTGGGTGTCGTACATTTGACCTAGATTTGTATGGTGGATGTCATAGATTTGATCTAGATCTGTATGATGGGTGTCATCGTTTGACTTAGATTTGCATGGCGGGTGTCGTTATGGCCTATATTTGTATGACGGTGTCGTTATGACCTATATTTGTATGACTGGTGTCATCGTAGAAGACAAAGACACTTACCCTTCAGGGGCACCTGGTCTTTTTCCCCTTTTAATTTTTTCAAGGGTCTCCATGCAAATTGATTTTTTCTTTGTATTTGCCCTTGTTTTATCGAGTTACAATTATGGTTTCATTTGTGGGAATTCTGTAGTTTATGATAAAAATGATTTTTCTGGGAAATATTTTTACTGTCTCTAAACATTGAACATATTATAGATGAAAATGACATTTCTGTCTTACAATTTTACAGTTGAAAGTCTAGTTAGACCATAAATAGAATAATCCAACTATCGGTAGTAACTGCAGACTCTCACCCAATGTCTATAGGTTGTGTAGGGTAGTAATCATTTTACTGTGAACTATCGGTAGTGACTACAGACACCCAATGCCTATAGGTTGTGTAGGGTAGTAATCATTTTACTGTGATTAGTACCATTATAGATTGCAGTAAAGTGGGCAGATATACCACAAGGGAAAACTGTTGTTGTAAGCTCTGTATGATACATATTAATTACATATTTTGTTCATCCATTACTTCATTAACAATCATAAAAGATCTGTATGTTTGCCAAAAATCAATAAATGCAGGTAATATTAATATACACTTTCAGAGCTAGCAGGTGACAAGATAAACCTGAGTATGGATTTTTTCTTTAAAAAGCTGTTAAATAGGACATGGACAGGCATACCAACATGTCTGTACTAAAGACCTCTGTATACGGACATGTCTGTACTAAAGACCTCTGTATATACAGTAATAGCACATGAACAGGTATACCGACATGTCTGTACTAAAGACCTCTGTATACCGACATGTCTGTACTAAAGACCTCTGTTTACCGACATGTCTGTACTAAAGACCTCTGTATACCGACATGTCTGTACTAAAGACCTCTGTATACAGTAATAGGACATGAACAGGTATATCGACATGTCTGTACTAAAGACCTCTGTATACAGTAATAGGACATGAACAGGTATACCGACATGTCTGTACTAAAGACCTCTGTATACCGACATGTCTGTACTAAAGACCACTGTATACCGACATGTCTGTACTAAAGACCTCTGTATACAGTAATAGGACATGGACAGGTATACCGACATGTCTGTACTAAAGACCTCTGTATACCGACATGTCTGTACTAAAGACCTCTGTATACAGTAATAGGACATGAACAGGTATACCGACATGTCTGTACTAAAGACCTCTGTATACCGACATGTCTGTACTAAAGACCTCTGTATACAGTAATAGGACATGGACAGGTATACTGACATGTCTGTACTAAAGACCTCTGTATACAGTAATAGGACATGAACAGGTATACTGACATGTCTGTACTAAAGACCTCTGTATACCGACATGTCTGTACTAAAGACCTCTGTATACAGTAATAGGACATGAACAGGTATACTGACATGTCTGTACTAAAGTTTGGTTTGTTTGTTCTTGTTTAACGTCCTATTAACAGCCAGGGTCATTAAGGACGTGCCAGGTTTTGGATGTGGAGGAAAGCCGGAGTACCCGGAGAAAAACCACCGGCCTACGGTCAGTACCTGGCAACTGCCCCACGTAGGTTTCGAACTCGCAACCCAGTGGTGGAGGGCTAGTGATAAAGTGTCGGGACACCTTAACCACTCGGCCACCGCGGCCCTCTGTACTAAAGACCTCTGTATACAGTAATAGGACATGAACAGGTATACTGACATGTCTGTACTAAAGACCTCTGTATACCGACATGTCTATACTAAAGACCTCTGTATACCGACATGTCTGTACTAAAGACCTCTGTATACAGTAATAGGACATGAACAGGTATACCGACATGTCTGTACTAAGGACCTCTGTATACCAACATGTCTGTACTAAAGACCTCTGTATACAGTAATAGGACATGAACAGGTATACCGACATGTCTGTACTAACGACCTCTGTATACAGTAATAGGACATGAACAGGTATACCGACGTGTCTGTACTAAAGACCTCTGTATACCGACATGTCTGTATATCTTCTGATTAATATCTACATTCACCTATTTTTAAGCCTCCTTATTAAAATTTCATGCTCATTGCATGTTAAAAGATAGGTTTTAATGTGTATTGTACTGTGTAGTAGAGAAAGTTATACACACTAACAGAAATTCAGAGCCTTGGACATTACTGACAAGTGTGTAACAGTTACTTTCCTTTTGAATACAATATGTAATTGATATTCTTATTTTTTGTTTAATTAACAATTGGATGACTTAAGGCAAATTAAAATTTTCTTTATAAGCTTGACTGACCTTACTAATGTTATGTAAGAATGTCAATCGGAAACCTATATAAATGTACTGTACTAAAAATAACACATTAATTGTCATTTTCTTATAAGACCTGTTGCAGTATGAATTAAGGTCACGTTGTCAGAGTAATATCTGTGAATTAAGATATAGTGTACTGTATTACTCATTTGTGATAACAATCCTACATCAGTACCGAGGTAATGTAATCTGTCAGATGATAGAAATAATAACCATGGTTATCAAACCATGTGTTGTTCTTGTAATTTGAAACTGTTGTATCAAGTTTTAAGGCTTTATTTGTACAGTCATTTAATTAATGCTTGTGATTATGGCTTATAATTTCATATGAGTATGAGATAATTGGGAAGATTCTACGTTTGGTACCATATTTGACACGAAGTGATTCACTAGCTATTTAACCAAGTTGGATGTGGAGTTTATTTGTTGGGTTTATTATCCATGAATAGCCATGCAGGGTAGTTTTAGAGGTGGGTGTCTTCTTGTAGTAGCTGGTGGCTACATTACTGAACACAAGCAATTGACCATAGGGTAGTTTTTGTCCAAGGGCACAACAGCAAGGGACATTTACTTATTTTTTACCTTATATAACACTTTGTTGCCATAGAAATATATTTTGTTAATCAGACTGATCACAGACTTCAGTATAATTACATATTGTACAATATATTTTATCTCTCTTGATTGTATTAATGCCATAATGATATAAACTTGTATTCAGTTCTTATTTAGCCCTCTCAACCATGAATAAATTAGTAATTCAAAGATTTTTAATGGTCTCCACTCTCCAGCTACTTTGCTAGAGTTGGTGTCGTTATATGTCGATATGACAAGTTTATACCCAATAATACTGTAGTAGCCATTGTTGAGTGAATTTTGAAATTTTTGAAGTAAAATAAAAGTACTAATCAGGTTAAGATTTTCAAGAATTTTATAATTTGTTCATGGATGATTGATTTAAAAGTCGTAGAGACATGTTGATACTGGTTAGAACTGTTCAGGTTTGTTTAGGTGTCACACAATAGCGGTGACCGTGTGGTATTTACATGGTTTGACATTCTATACTGTTTACTTTTAATCATAAGGAATTGTTATGGAAAATAGTGTCTGTCAAATGTTTGCAAACTTGTCAAAAAGAATGTGATTGGAAACAATTGATGGTCAAAACCAAACCACACAAGGGACTTATGCCGGACAGTCTTAGATATACCAGGGTTTTATTTATTACTCGTTTGGGATGGGGACTTTTTGCCACTTTTGGGAATAAAATTGGTGAATTTGGGAAGGAAAATTTCAACTGCATAAAATGGATTAAATATCAAATAATTTCATGTGATCCATTATCGGCCCAAAAATGCCCTAAATATTCAATGTACAACTACTTGAGTGTGTTCCATTCATGTCAGAGACAAGACATCTTGTATAATATTTTATATAAATTTCTGATCTCTCTATGTATAATATTTTATATAACTTACTGATCTCTCTATGTATAATATTTTATATAACTTACTGATCTCTCTATGTATAATATTTTATATAACTTACTGATCTCTCTATGTATAATATTTTATATAACTTACTGATCTCTCTATGTATAATATTTTATATAACTTACTGATCTCTCTATGTATAATATTTTATATAACTTACTGATCTCTCTATGTATAATATTTTATATAACGTACTGATCGCTCTATGTATAATATTTCATCAGATGGTGGGCTATTCAAATCGCCCTGCGTCCGTGGTCCGTCGTCCGTCCCTCCGTCCGTCCCTCCGTCCGTCCGTCCGTCCGTAAACAATTCTTGTTATCGCTAATCCTCAGAAAGTACTGAAAGGATCTTTCTCAAATTTCATATGTGGGTTCCCCTTGGTGCCTAGTTATGCATATTGCATTTTGAGACCAATCGGAAAAAAACATGGCCGACAGGCAGCCATCTTGGATTTTGACAATTGAAGTTTGTTATCGCTATTTCTGAGAAAGTACTGAAGGGATCTTTCTCAAATTACATATGTAGGCTCCCCTTGGTGCCTAGTTATGCATATTGCATTTTGAGACCAATCAGAAAACAACATGGCCGACAGGCAGCCATCTTGGATTTGATAATTGAAGTTTGTTATCGCTATTTCTGAGAAAGTACTGAAGGGATCTTTCTCAAATTTCATATGTA
Organism: Pecten maximus; assembly: GCF_902652985.1. Classification (NCBI taxonomy): domain Eukaryota; kingdom Metazoa; phylum Mollusca; class Bivalvia; order Pectinida; family Pectinidae; genus Pecten; species Pecten maximus. The sequence continues at coordinate 41,480,637 of NC_047023.1, read as the reverse complement.
GGTTCCCCTTGGTGCCTAGTTATGCATGTTGCATTTTGAGACAAATCGGAAAACAACATGGCCGACAGGCAGCCATCTTGGATTTTGATAATTGAAGTTTGTTATCGCTATTTCTGAGAAAGTACTGAAGGGATCTTTCTCAAATTTCATATGTAGGTTCCCCTTGGTGCCTAGTTATGCATGTTGCATTTTGAGACCTATCGGAAAACAACATGGCCAACAGGCGGCCATCTTGGATTTTGACAATTGAAGTTTGTTTATCGCTAGTTGTGCATATTACATTTTGAGACCTATCGAAAAACAACATGGCCGACAGGCAGCCATCTTGGATTTTGATAATTGAAGTTTGTTATCGCTATTTCTGAGAAAGTACTGAAGGGATCTTTCTCAAATTTCATATGTAGGTTCCCCTTGGTGCCTAGTTATGCATATTGCATTTTGAGACCAATCGGAAAACAACATGGCCGACAGGCAGCCATCTTGGATTTTGACAATTGAAGTTTGTTATCGCTATTTCTCAGATACTTATGAAGGGATCTTTCTGAAATTTCATATGTAGGTTTCCCTCGGTGCCTAGTTATGCATATTGCATTTTGAGACTAATCTGAAAACAACATGGCCGACAGGCAGCCATCTTGGATTTTGATAATTGAAGTTTGTTATCGCTATTTCTGAGAAAGTACTGAAGGGATCTTTCTCAAATTTCATATGTAGGTTCCCCTTGGTGCCTAGTTATGCATATTGCGTTTTGAGACCAATCGGAAAACAACATGGCCGACAGGCAGCCATCTTGGATTTTGACAATTGAAGTTTGTTATCGCTATTTCTCAGATACTTATGAAGGGATCTTTCTGAAATTTCATATGTAGGTTTCCCTCGGTGCCTAGTTATGCATATTGCATTTTGAGACTAATCTGAAAACAACATGGCCGACAGGCAGCCATCTTGGATTTTGACAATTGAAGTTTGTTATCGCTATTTCTCAGAAAGTACTGAAGGGATCTTTCTCAAATTTCATATGTAGGTTCCCCTCTGTGCCTAGTTATGCATATTGCATTTTGAGACTATTCGGAAAACAACATGGCCGGCAGGCAGTCATCTTGGATTTTGACAATTGAAGTTTGTTATCGCTATTTCTCAGAAAGTACTGAAGGGATCTTTCTCAAATTTCATATGTAGGTTTCCCTCAGTGCGTAGTTATGCATATTGCATTTTGAGACCAATCGAAAAACAACATGGCTGACAGGCAGCCATCTTGGATTTTGAAAATTGAAGTTTGTTATCGCTATTGTACAGAAGGCACTGAAGGGATCTTTCTCAAATTTCATATGTAGGTTCCCCTTGGTCCCTGGTATTGCATTTGGGACCAATCGGAAAACAACATGGCCGACAGACAGCCATTATCGCTAAATCTTAAATTTTATATATAGGTTCCCCTTGTTTGAAAAGTACTAGATCTAGAGGGCTGTTTCTAAATTTACACAGATTAGTAAGACTTAGAAGAAGGGAAAAGTAGAGAAAAGATCAATCTGACATGGAACCTATAAAGATCATTCAATGGTGGGCGCCAAGATCCCTCTGGGATCTCTTGTTTATAGAGGTTCCTCTTGTTTGAAAAGTACTAGAGGGCTGTTTCTGAATTTACACAGATTAGTAAGACTTAGAGGAAGGGAAAAGTAGAGAAAAGATCAATCTGACATGGAACCTATAAAGATCATTCAATGGTGGGCGCCAAGATCCCTCTGGGATCTCTTGTATAACTTACTGATCTCTCTATGTATAATATTTTATATAACTTACTGATCGCTCTATGTATAATATTTTATATAACTTACTGATCTCTCTATGTATAATATTTTATATAACTTACTGATCGCTCTATGTATAATATTTTATATAACTTACTGATCCCTCTATTTGATCAGGTAACGTTTAGCCAGAATGGGAATTGAAGGTCAGTATAACAGGTCATTCTCGATAGGTTGTAGATATATTAAAGCCACACTTCAGGTAGAAGTATCCTTGAAGTATAAATAGAATGAATAGCTGACGGGTATTGATAAAGGAAAATCGTGGTTCAATTAATTGAGAAGTTAAATGTCTCGCATAGTCATGACTCAGTTCCTGTTACGAATATAGATTTACATTATTGAGTCTAAGTGTGGGTAATTATACCACTGAACCCAAAGGGTTTCATAAAATATTGCTTGTTCCTTTAATATCTGAAAAATGAAACATCATACCTGAAGTCAGCATTTAATGGAAACAGCAATGATATTTACACGAATGGACAGGAAAAGAGAATTTCTATTTGGAGATGAATAGAAAAAAAATCATGAAAAACACAGTTTGATAAATCTGTTTTGATAAACAATATTAGTAGTTGAGATGATATGAATTTTGGAGTTATATATGAATAAAGTCATTTGATTTCAGTCTAGGTAAAAAAAAAATTCAAATCTTAACAAGAGAGTTAAAATGGAACATATTTATCATGCCATTTCTGGCATAGTTTAGTACAATTAGAAAAAGAGTAAGAATACGTCAAATCTGTTCCATTAAACTCTGAAAGGCTATTGAGTTTGCATGTAAATTTTCGAATTGGATAATTACAGTTAAATATCCAATGTTATACTTGAAATTAGGCCATTTAAGTATATAAATCACTAGTTTTAAAGTAGACTTCATTTCTCCCATAAATTTTACTCACAAAATCTTCAGTTCACAACTACAGTACAAGAGGAAGCCTAGATATTGACTCGTTTTGACCTAATAAACTAACCTGTCCCTAAACATACCCTCTGGTGATTTTGTAACCACAGAGCTCAAATATGGTGATTATCTGTGGAATTGATAGTTGTGACATTCAAGGGATATAGAATGCTGTTTTCACAATATGGTATAAAGATACCTATAATTACTATTAATTAGCGTATGTTTTCTAGCCACCTTTTCATTAGGTAGCTAGCTCCAGTGTGTCTATACATATGGCAGATCTCATCACCTATAACGATCCTATTATATATAGTTTACACTCTTTCTTAGATGTACGTTATTTCTCTTTAATTATTAATTCTCATACTGGTAAATATATATATATAGCCAGCAAGTTACACATGTGTTCAGCAACATACATTGTAGATATATATACATGTATACAGTCATGTTGTCATCAGGATGATTCTAGATTGAAGATATATACGTATACATAATACCAGTGGTTTATAATATCGTAAGTGTAAGATGACAATTCTTTTTAGAAATGAAAGATGACAATTCTTTTTAGAAATGAAAGATGACAATTCTTTTTAGAAATGAAAGATGACAATTCTTTGTAGATGTTTGTGACATTATATTTAGTACAAATGAAAGATGACAATGTTTTGTAGACAGTGTTGTTATGTACATTACTTGGGATTGTAAACACCAGGAATTTTATCAGTCTATAAACATATATAATCTACATTATATTTTATCCTGTTCACTGCTTCTTCATGAACATCTATGTTTCATTACTATCCATACTAGAGAAGATCTTCAGTTTGAAAACCTGTTCCAAACCTGGAGATTTTTTTCCAGTTCATGTAAGAATATAAGTAATTTTAATTTAAAAGGGGCAAATATTCTGTACTGAAGGTTGCCAGTGAATGGAAGCCAATGCTCCTGTCTTTAACAGGATACTTGTTTGGTATATACATTCCTTAGTATCCCTTACCGTCCCCTACCAGGGTCTCAAAACATTTAACACCACAAGTGGGTCTATATCCTTATAAGTAATAACAGTAATCAGTTGGTTCCCTCGTGCCTTTAAAGGATCATATATCTTCCAATGTAATTTTATAATTTACTGTTGTGTTACGAATTAGGTATTCTGAGTGTTTATATTTAGATCTCATGCACATGTTTAATCAAAATTAATGTGCATATATTCATGATCATTGAGCTGATTGTTACCATGCTTGACATGGTATGCAATTCACACCAGTCCAGCATAAAAATATGAAACTGCAGAACAATGTAATAAATAATCGTATAATTGTGCGTCAACCGTGGGACTAGTCCTGCCAAAAACATTTCATCACTTGTCAGACTTGGGCCAAGGACTATGAACAGAATTACTCTTAGTCTAAAAAACAAAATGTTGATGTGAACATGTACCGAAGAGACGAAGAGTCGTTCATGATGAGTTTACAGAAATCATTGATATTTTCTTATTAACATCTTAGTGGGGTGCCCTGCATTCCTTTTGGTATTAAATTATGGAAGTTATGACCTGTTTATAAAACATCTTTTGTAATCTAATTGGGGCCACAATAGCTTAATCAGTAAGTCGACCCCCGGCCAACGTAACCTCAGATCTGAGGTGTGTGGTTGGAATGTGCTCCCTACCCGTGGAAACGTAACCTCAGATCTGAGGTGTGTGGTCGGAATGTGCTCCCTACCCATGGTAACGTAACCTCAGATCTGAGGTGTGTGGTCGGAACGTGCTCCCTACCCGTGGAAACGTAACCTCAGATCTGAGGTGTGTGGTCGGAATGTGCTCCCTACCCGTGGTAACGTAACCTTAGATCTGAGGTATGTGGTCGGAATGTGCTCCCTACCCGTGGTAACGTAACCTCAGATCTGAGGTGTGTGGTTGGAACATGCTCCCTACCCGTGGAAACGTAACCTCAGATCTGAGGTGTGTGGTTGGAACATGCTCCCTACCCATGGTAACGTAACCTTAGATCTGAGGTGTGTGGTTGGAACATGCTCCCTACCCGTGGTAACGTAACCTCAGATCTGAGGTGTGTGGTCGGAATGTGCTCCCTACCCGTGGTAACGTAACCTCAGATCTGAGGTGTGTGGTCGGAATGTGCTCCCTACCCGTGGTAACGTAACCTCAGATCTGAGGTATGTGGTCGGAATGTGCTCCCTACCCGTGGAAACGTAACCTCAGATCTGAGGTATGTGGTCGGAATGTGCTCCCTACCCGTGGAAACGTAACCTCAGATCTGAGGTGTGTGGTCGGAACGTGCTCCCTACCCATGGTAACGTAACCTCAGATCTGAGGTGTGTGGTTGGAATGTGCTCCCTACCCGTGGTAACGTAACCTCAGATCTGAGGTGTGTGGTTGGAACATGCTCCCTACCCGTGGAAACGTAACCTCAGATCTGAGGTGTGTGGTCGGAATGTGCTCCCTACCCATGGTAACGTAACCTCAGATCTGAGGTATGTGGTCGGAATGTGCTCCCTACCCGTGGAAACGTAACCTCAGATCTGAGGTGTGTGGTCGGAACGTGCTCCCTACCCATGGTAACGTAACCTCAGATCTGAGGTGTGTGGTTGGAATGTGCTCCCTACCCGTGGTAACGTAACCTCAGATCTGAGGTGTGTGGTTGGAACATGCTCCCTACCCGTGGAAACGTAACCTCAGATCTGAGGTGTGTGGTCGGAATGTGCTCCCTACCCATGGTAACGTAACCTCAGATCTGAGGTGTGTGGTTGGAACATGCTCCCTACCCATGGTAACGTAACCTCAGATCTGAGGTGTGTGGTTGGAACATGCTCCCTACCCGTGGAAACGTAACCTCAGATCTGAGGTGTGTGGTCGGAATGTGCTCCCTACCCGTGGTAACGTAACCTCAGATCTGAGGTGAGTGGTTGGAATGTGCTCCCTATCCGTGGCAGATTCTGATGACGTGGTTGTGTCCTTGGGCAAGATACTTTAACCTACCAAGTAATTGCTCTGGATACATGTGACTGGCCTCCTGTATGTTGTTCAGTAAGGTAGTCACCTGCTACTACAAAGAGACCATACCTCAAAATGACACTTCCTGTTCACAGGGCAATAAACAAAAACAAACAAATCATTTAATACCTGTTGAATACTAGCTCTCTATATCAGATATGAACGGTCATCATCTTATAAAACAAGGTTGGGGGCAACCGCCAACCTGTTTATGATATGCTAACTTGCCCATTGGGGTAATACTTTGTTACTAAAAATAGCCAAATTCTCTTTAAACTTAAGTTTTTAAAAAGTTTCATCCAAATCGCATTTATTTAGAGGCCCATGCAGGGACTTGAAATTGGGCCTGTAGCATGCTGTTGTGAATGGCTACCAAGTTTTTTCAAAAGAATGACCTTGACCTTCATTCAAGGTCACATGGGTCAAATAGGCTAAAATCTTTAAATAATGATTTTGTGATAGCCAAGAGACCTGATATAAGGCCAATAGTATGCTGGAATGTAGGTCTAGAAAATTATAGACATGAAAACCTAGCATAATCTGATATTTGAATAAAGTGGTAATCAGCATAGTATCTGCAGAAATGACCTAGATCGACTTAAAAGTTGCTGTAGAGCCAGGTGAGCGATACAGGCCCAATAGGCCTCTTGTAATTAACACATGACTGAAAATTCTATTTGACAGTTGACACATAGGTTCAGGTTCAGGACAGTTACAGCCTGGTACTAATATTACTGGTACTGAGATGTGCATTTCACTACAATCGAAGCCAAATTCAGATACTGTTACATAGTTCATCAAGTTCTAAGTATTAAGGTCATACTAGTTTTAAAATCATGTGTTCAAGGATCTGGATCTTATGTTGTAAAAACCCTTTACACGTGTGATTTGTATATAAAGCGGTTAGTTTGTTTATACTGGACGAACCTCTATAACCACCCCAGGTAAACCTCACAAGGTCCTTAGTCATAGCAGTGAGTCGGTATCAGCTCTGTGAAGAATCAGCAGGTAGTCAATCCTATATCAATTAACATGGTGGCCAGTACTTTACCTTGGTCAAGATCATAAGGCTCTGATCGCCTTTATCAGTGAGAATGTCAGTTCCGCTTCTATATATAACCTGATGACAATCATGTGTCAAGTTCTTGTGCAGCACAGACGAAATTCAAATGATATTTATGTGGTACCCTGTGCATATATCCAGGACGGATACTACAGTTTACCTAGTACCCTGTGTATATATCTAGGACGGATACTACAGTTTACCTAGTACTCTGTGTATATATCTAGGACGGATACTACAGTTTACCTAGTACCCTGTGTATATATCTAGTACCCTGTGTATATATCTAGTACCCTGTGTATATATCTAGGACGGATACTACAGTTTACCTAGTACCCTGTGTATATATATCTAGGACGGATACTACAGTTTTTGGAGTAAGTACATTCTGTTGTAACTTGTGAGCTAACAACATGTTTGTAAGCTTATTCAAGCTGCCAACTTGTATTTAAATCATACAAATATGACCTGGTACTCAGATAGTGGTTATATGGAAACTTCAAAAGAAAACCAAGCTTAAGATTGCCATGCTACTTGAATCTCAGTCTTGTTGGATCATATCAAGACAACAACTCAAACATTCATGGACAAACATTTCCCTTCCTCCTCTTTTTTGCTTATATAGAAAACCTCAAAATACTTTTTGGTTTCTTCAAAAACAGCTGCTCTAGCTATATATAGAACTTCTCCGAAAAACATACAATGTCCTAAGCACTACTCTCTATGTTTGAAAAAGCTGTATTTCTCCTCCTTTATACTCTCCATGGTGAGATAGAGCTGTTTTTATAGAAAATATTTTCATGTCGGATTTAATTTTTAAACATGAATTTTGGGGATAGGTTTAAAATGCATGCATGATTTGTGAAACATAACACCATGGTGTTTGAAAAAGCTGTATTTTGTAATTAATTGAGTCAGTATGCTGAGTATTATATACTTGAAACAGATTTGCTTATATATCATAGTACATTTCCTGTCGCAGTTGTACTGTGATATATATATATGCTGACTATGCTTTTACATAAGTAGATTCATAGAGCTGTATGTGTGTGATGATGCGTTCATTACTTGGAAGGAGTGTATTGATCTCGACTAGAGGTAGGTTTTGGTATAGAATCACATTAATTACCAGACACGTATATACACTTCACCATTCAGTTAGGTAAATTCTATAAAACTTTATACAATGGCACTGGTGCCTACATACATATATAGACATCACAGTGTTAGGTATAAAAGATGTAGATGTATGTACGTTTTATTGATGAGCTCTCCATTACAACCTGAACACACAAACTCAGGTGAGACATTCCCTCAGAATATCAAAACATGATATAAATACCAGTTTCAATACCATAATTTTGAGGATTTTATTTTTCTATTCCAACTGACAACTTTTCGTCTGACTCACTTGCATAAGGATTCAGTAGAAATAACTATGTATATAGCAGAGTTAATTCAGCATACTCATATGATATTAAAAGCTGTGATTTTCTCTAAAACTGCTCCTGTATCCCAATGCCAGCTGCTTCACCCTGACAAAGACCTTCACCCTGACAAAGACCTTCACCCCGACAAAGGCCTTCACCCCGACAAAGGCCTTCACCCTGACAAAGACCTTCACCCTGACAAAGACCTTCACCCTGACAAAGACCTTCATCCTGACAAAGTCTTTCACCCTGACAAAGACCTTCACCCTGATAAAGGCCTTCACGTGCACCCTGACAAAGACCTTCACCCTGACAAAGACCTTCACCCTGACAAAGGCCTTCACGTGCACCCTGACAAAGACCTTCACCCTGACAAAGACCTTCACCCTGACAAAGGCCTTCACCCTGACAAAGACCTTCACCCTGACAAAGACCTTCACCCTGACAAAGACCTTCACCCTGACAAAGGCCTTCACCCTGACAAAGGCCTTCACCCTGACAAAGTCCTTCACCCTGACAAAGACCTTCACCCTGACAAAGGCCTTCATCCTGACAAAGACCTTCACCCTGACATAGGCCTTCACCCTGACAAAGGCCTTCACCCTGACAAAGACCTTCACCCTGACAGACCAAATTATACTTCTCCCTTAAGCTCTTTTCTTCTTCTCTTTAATTCTTTCCCCTTCCCCTTTCTTAAATTCCTCCCATTCTTCATGTTTACTCATATATCTAAACAGGCTTCTTTTCTTCTTGTCAGCTTTTGCAATCCTTCTCCCTCCCCCCATTTCCAATCTTCCTTCTCCCCCCTCTCCCCCCCCCCCCCCCACCCCCCCACCCCCAATTTCCAATCATCTTTCTATTAGAGTAGAATGTACCATCGTGAGATTTCAGTGGAATCTAAACCATGTCATTTATTCATTCATCGTCAGTGAACACTGTGTTAGTGTAACTGTCAAGAGTCTGTGACTTTCTCTTACTTCAGGCCGACAACTCACTCATGTCATCTAAGCTGTACATATGTATGAGTGGAGTTGACCGAGATTTTAATATCAAGGTATGCTATACATTGTTGCATCAGCTCTCCTGGTTTGAAACTCCTTCAATAACACACCTTACAGATGTATATACCTGTAGCTGTTATCAGGTAAAACTGTTTTAAATACTAAGTGATTTAACACCTTTGAAATTGGTGTAATTTGTACCTGAGGACAGATGAGGACAGGTGTGGGCAAGTGTGCATGTGTGTGGTATGTAAAGCTGAAACTGCTACAGGAGGGACAGCAGGGTATTTGTATATGTGAAGCTGAAGTATTATGTATACTGTTAGGGAGGGGTCGGGAGGGGTCGAGAGCTGTATTGGGTCATGAGGACAGGTGTGCATATTGTATGTAAGCTTTATAAGTAAATATTTGTATGTGTGTGTGTTCTGTGGAGGGTGCAGGGCCATACTCAGAAGGATTTGTTGGGCAGGTGAAGATAGATGTGCATTTTTGCTAAGGGATCAGAATGTTTCTATGAAGGGAGAATGCTATTTTTCTACCCCAAACAAGTGTAGGGGTAGAATAGGGTATTTCTGGGAAATGAATTGACATGAGTCAGTATATGTTTTATGACTACCACGTTATGTGCTGACTACACCCATGACCATGTCCTAGTTTACTTCTATCAATGATTTACATCAGGTTTTGTCATGACTCTGACATATAGCAATAATCACCTGTTCAGATCTAATCGCTGTCAGTATTTATAGATATAGCCAGTTATCAATTTTAATTAAATCAGCAAACAAACCAGGATTTACCTTAAATAGCAATCAAATCAGAATGTCTCAAAATTATATATAGAAATTACAGTGTATATTATTAGATATATAAAGGTAATGTATATTAGATAGTGTATTTTAGATATATAAAGGTAATGTATATTAGATATATAAAGGTAATGTATATTAGATATATAATTAGGTACAACTGTCTGCATAATAGACAATATGAAACTGTCTTCAAACTCAACTTGTAAATTTTGACAAAAATCCTGATTGGAAAGAGATTTGTTTTAGCTTTTAGTGCTGGGAATTGGTCCAATATTTAAGATAGAATATCTGACCTTCAGAAGAAATTTGTGATCAATTATCACTTTAAAGATAAGACAAAGAAAATTGTGATCTCACTCTAACTGAGCTATATTTTCAGATTCTCTGCTATTTTTCAGCTGAAATTACTTTGTAATAGGAAGCAGTAATGAGAAATATCCTGTCCACACTTGGGGTCAAATAAATGACCTCTCAAGCAGACATCCTACCACTAGGCTGAAGGGAAATTCCCTCTAGCCAGAGTCATCATCATAAATGTGACATGGCTAGACTACCACTGACATCTGACAGTGTTTCAGGTGTGAATAACATAAGGGACCGATCTTGATAAATAGAATACACTTATTAAGTCTCAGACTATTGCGGAAAAAACACACACAAAATTAAAATTTGACCCTTTTTAACAATTTTATTTACTTTAGTCTATTAATTTACTCCAGACTGATACATATAGTACTTAAGTCTATTAATTTACCCCAGACTGATACATATAGTACTTTAGTCTATCAATTTACCCCAGACTGATACATATAGTACTTTAGTCTGTTAATTTACCCCAGACTGATACATATAGTACTTTAGTCTGTTAATTTACCCAAGACTGATACAAATAGTACTTAAGTCTATCAATTTACCCCAGACTGATACATATAGTACTTTAGTCTGTTAATTTACCCAAGACTGATACAAATAGTACTTTAGTCTATCAATTTACCCCAGACTGATACATATAGTACTTAAGTCCATCAATTTACCCCAGACTGATACATATAGTACTTTAGTCTATCAATTTACCCCAGACTGATACATATAGTACTTTAGTCTGTTAATTTACCCCAGACTGATACATATAGTACTTACTTTAGTCTATCAATTTACCCCAGACTGATACAAATAGTACTTTTGTCTATCAATTTACCCCAGACTGATAAAAATAATATTTGCTTTTGTTTATTAATTTACCCCAAACTTAGCTTTTACAAAGTGCACCCTGATGAAAATAAGAACCCAAGCACTTTGGATCCAACACAACTCCAGTGAGGACTAATATTTTAGCTTGTATAGGCATAGCCTGCTTCCCCATTCAGATTGAATCTTATTATTGATGTAATGAAATATGTTGAAGTGAAATCTATAGCTTAAAACACCTGGAGTAGTCAAATTAGGCTTCAAAGCTGTAATGGCAGGAAGGAGTAATTAATGGAAAAGTGATGACTTAGAGTGCAATAAAGTAGTAACATCTGGAGATAGGCATCATGGATTTGTAATGTCAGCAAAATTATTATTCAGTATGAATTTTAGATCTGCAATATCAAGAAAGGTATCTTTGAATATCATGTCAATCGGGTTGATCATGAAATATTTTTGATGTTCTAAAAATTGTTTTAGATTTGTAATTGATATAAATATATACAGCACGATATGCAAACTTTCTGAGTTTAAGGTCAAAAGTACCAACAGAGTACTGGAAATGAACCTGGATTTCTTTGTAAATTATTAACATATACAAAATGTAGCACCTGTAATGAGTGGGTGATCAAGATTCCGAGGCTGAAATTATTCCAGTCTGTACTGATCAGGGATCTGACCATACCACTAGATGGGACTGATACAAACTAAATCATAGGTGTTGATATATCGATAAGATAGCTATCGGCTTACTTCAGGATATTTTGATAAACATTTGTGTTAACTGCTGATACTGTATTGACTTTTTTCTGTGTACAAGCATTTAAGAACAGATCAGTTTTACTTGTAGTACATCGTATACTTCAAAGTGGTGCAGTACATGTAGGATTGATGGAGAGGCTGGATTAAACAATTTTTCAAACGTATTTGAAAATAAATAAATACCATTTTGTGATTTCTTATACTTCCAGATGAGATACAAGATGGAAGTGATGTCTGCTTAAAAAACTGTTCTGTCCTGGGTGAAAGTTTTAAACAAGCAAGCTGTAGCAGATTTTGACCACATTTTAAGGTAAGTATTGTTGTGGGTACTGTAGACATTGATGCCTGGAGATGGGACAGAGTTGAAATTTCACCCAGATGGAATTTAAACAAGTCTTAATTCTTAGTGAAGTTTGTAGTCCTACATTTGATAGAATGAAATTTGGAATGTTAATTCAGATGTCTTGATGATATTTTATAATTTTAAAGTTTTAGTGTGGACTATGCTATACAAAACATTATTGAATAGCTTGAATTTATGTGAAAAGTGTTTTCAGAATTTTTTTATTTTACTAAACTTGAAGCAATATGTGAGGAATGATGACCTTCATAAATTTCATATGAAATACATATGAATTTAAGATGTTGTTTATCACATAATAAAGATGTTCATGAAAATAGTATTTTATCAACCTTATATTAAATCTATTTTCACTTCATTCTTCTTTCTTCGATGATGCCACAATGCAAGCAGAGCCAGGAAGTTATGATATGATTGAAATAGTTAGAACCTAAAACCAATCAGAACTCTCCTTGGTGTTATGATATGTGTGCTTATGATGAAACTTATTTAGAGGATGTTATGGCATTGCTAACAGCGTAGTTACGTGAAACTGCTAACAGCATAGTCACATGACACTGCTAACAGCATAGTCACATGACACTGCTAACAGCATAGTCACATGACACTGCTAACAGCATAGTCACATGACACTGCTAACAGCGTAGTCACGTGATACTGCTAACAGCATAGTCACATGACACTGCTAACAGCGTAGTTACGTGATACTGCTAACAGCATAGTCACATGACACTGCTAACAGTGTATAGTTATATGACACTGCTAACAGCGTAGTTACGTGATACTGCTAACAGCATAGTCACATGACACTGCTAACAGCATAGTCACATGACACTGCTAACAGTGTATAGTCACATGACACTGCTAACAGTGTATAGTTATATGACACTGCTAACAGCCTAGGTACATGACACTGCTAACAGCATAGTTGCATGATACTGCTAACAGCGTAATTACATGACATCGATAACAGCGTATAGTTACATGACGCTGCTAACAGCATAGTCACATGACACTGCTAACAGCGTAGTTACGTGACGCTGCTAACAGCATAGTTACATGACACTGCTAACAGCGTAGTAACGTGATACTGCTAACAGCATAGTTGCATGATACTGCTAACAGCATAGTTGCATGATACTGCTAACAGCGTAGTTACGTGACGCTGCTAACAGCGTAGTAACGTGATACTGCTAACAGCATAGTTACGTGATACTGCTAACAGCATAGTTACATGACATCGATAACAGCGTATAGTTACGTGATACTGCTAACAGTGTAGTCACATGGCATCGATAACAGCGTATAGTTACGTGATACTGCTAACAGTGTAGTCACATGACAAACAACAAATACAAATTTCTGAGGACAGTTTACTTCCTGACTGTCCATCATCTGTCTGTGTCTTGGCCTCTGATATCTCCTTATCTAGACCTTATCTAATAAAATACCATTATCTCCTTATCTAGACCTTATCTAATAAAATACCATTTTCAGGACACTGAACTGATAAGTTTATTATGATCAGATGTCCTGTCATTTGGCGGACGTGCTCCAGGTATCAGCTCGACTTCTTGATATTCAGTATTACATGCAGTAGTAAACACTGTTATCAGTATAAATATCAATAAGAGACAACTTAAAGATTGTGTTGTTATATGAGTTAGGACCTTACATTAAATATGTTATGTTGATCACCCTCCCAAACCAACTGTAGTGTCACAAGCTTTAGAACATTTGACAATGTTGACAGCTGTGTTCAAATCCACAGAGAGTTGGTATCCATTATTGGTTTGATCCATGGCATTTGGGGCATCTGATCTGTTAAACCTTTGGATAGGGCCTTATAATATTTGTATAGATTTGTCAAACCTCTCTAATATAAGAGGGGAGTATTTTGGGCAGGCCTGTAGTAGGTATTGTTTTTATTCAGTATACCGTTATAAAATGTTCCCACATTGCCAGCATTTACTATGAAGGATGATTCAGCTAAGTTGGTAGTTATTATAGACAGCTGTTGTACTCCGATACAGATGTCTACCTAATAAAAAAAACTTTGATTTCACTTTAACTCTGAGTTCTACCTATACTTTCTGTTTTAATATTCTTGTATATGTTAAATAATACACAAATATATACATTTTCTGGCTGCGAGAGATAAACATCAGAATGTGGTGAAATATTAAAGATAGACCTACAGATTGATAATGATGGATAAATCATGACGCTTATTGTAACATTTAATAGTAAATAGTACCGAAGTCTACTGTATCCAATAAAATGAGCCAATTCACTGTAAATCTGTGATATTGGATAGTTTATCAGCTTTGTTTTGATTGGGTGAGTATTCCACAAGGGCCGCGGTGGCCGAGTGGTTAAGGTGTCCCGACACTTTAACACTAGCCCTCCACCTCTGGGGTGCGAGTTCGAAACTTACGTGGGGCAGTTGCCAGGTACTGACCGTAGGCCGGTTTTTTTCTCCGGGTGCTCCGGCTTTCCTCCACCTCCAAAACCTGGCACGTCCTTAAATGACCCTGGCTGTTAATAGGACGTTAAACAAAAACAAACCAAACCAGTATTCCACAAATGTATGTACAAGTCATTTATTCATTAAACTCCTGGTAATATACCATGATTTCTTGCATATAACCCATTGCGATTAGCCGGTCCATGGGTAGCAAAATGCAGCATTTTCTAAAAAAAATGTTCACAAAAATATTGACACATTATTGGTGTCCTAAATGACATTGATAGTTATCAAGTATACTGTTGTAAGTATGGTGTGTACATCATTTTAGTATTGGGTTATTGTTAAAAATATGTTGTATTTTATATACATTCAGAATTCGCCTGCGAAGTAGGAAATAGATAACAGGACATCGTCTATATATAGTCTGTCTCTTCATTTTACTAACGTATGTATAAATTATACTGTCACTAAGGATTCAATTCATGAACCATTAGTTACTGTTTGAGTTGCATTGTTTTAAACCAGTTTTTGAAAAATAACGAATAAATACCAGCAGTTAATATTGCTTGTACTTCAGTATACTGAATGATGTCAGACACAGGGGTTCAAACCAAGTTGATGACAGTTAGTACAACAACTTCCTCACCTAGTGTTTAATGTCGGTCTGACCCTCTGACCCTCTGACCGTCAACAAAACACCGACCGTCAACAAAACACTCCAATACACATATTCAGTGACATGTTACTGTACAGGATCATTTGATGTTTAACATGTATATCTTCTTTTGATGTCCTTTCCTCAAGGATCTCGTGGGGACACCTTTCCAGCCGTCATGTGACTGGTATACAAATCTCGAATCTTTATGCATAGGTAACTACCTATCATACAGGTCATGCGTTTACCCGGTTGTTTTCCGCTTGATTGATCAGAGTTTAATAAGATTTGTCTCCAATTTAGGTGTCAAATGACTCTTGTCCGGTATTGTATATAGGGCAAAGTAGAAGTATAGCAGGGCCAGAAATCGGGACAAAATCTGGCTTAGAATTTAATGCTGGCTGTTCCTAATTCTGATAATCCAATTTTGGGGCAAGATTTGGAGGATTTATACCTAAATGTACAAATGAGATGCAAATTATATTAACACCTTTCAATACAAATTAAGAGTTAGATATAGTAGAGTCAAAAATGAATAAAACTGAATCATATCGCTGTTCGGTCCTTCTTGCACTCATCAATGATGCTAGGGTCATCATACAGCTGTTTGTCCTTCTAGGACTTGTCAGTGATGCTAGGGACACCATACAGCTGTTTCGTCCTTCTAGGACTCGCCAGTGATACTAGGGACATCATACAACTGTTTCGTCCTTCTAGGACTTGTCAGTGATGCTAGGGACACCATACAGCTGTTTCCTCCTTCTAGGACTCGCCAGTGATGCTAGGGACATCATACAGCTGTTTCGTCCTTCTAAGACTTGCCAGTGATGCTAGGGACACCATTCAGCTGTTTTGTCCTTCTACGACTCGTCAGTGATGTTAGGGACATCATAAATCTGTTTGTCCTTCTAGGACTTGTCAGTGATGCTAGGGACACCATACAGCTGTTTCCTCCTTCTAGGACTCGCCAGTGATGCTAGGGACATCATACAGCTGTTTCGTCCTTCTAAGACTTGTCAGTGATGCTAGGGACACCATTCAGCTGTTTTGTCCTTCTAGGACTCGTCAGTGATGCTAGGGACATCATACAGCTGTTTTGTCCTTCTAGAACTCGCCAGTGATGCTAGCGACCTCATACAGCTGTTTCGTCCTTCTACGACTCGTCAGTGATGTTAGGGACATCATAAATCTGTTTGTCCTTCTAGGACTCGTCAGTGATGTTAGGGACATCATAAATCTGTTTCGTCCTTCTAGGACTCGCCAGTGATGCTAGGGACACCATACAGCTGTTTCGTCCTTATAGGACTCGCTAGTGATGCTAGGGACATCATACAACTGTTTTGTCCTTCTAGGACTCATCAGTGATGCTAGCGACATCATACAACTGTTTCGTTTTTCTAGAACTCGTCAGTGATGCTAGGGACTGATACCTTCAGGTGACAGAGGAAACTAGGAACTGTCTAAATCTAGAAAGGGAGGGCCAATATATATACATATTCATACATTAATTTTCAGAATATGTTTGTTATAAGTTGTTTTTTTCCCTGTAATTTTTAATGACAGATAAAATGAAAAATAAAGATTTTTGAAAGCTGTAAACTGTATTGTAGAATTAGTCTTGGTAGAAACTTTGACGTGGTAGAACTGTTTATATATAGCTACTTGACTGACCTATAGTGACCACATGTTTATTTGTAAACCTATTAACAGATAATGTCCACATACACAGGATATGGACCAACTTTAAAGAAGTTTAAGCACTTAATCTGGAATATTAGTAAACAAAGTGGAAGTGACCAGTGATTCAAAGTACATGGTAAATAATTCTCCTTAAACTTTGGGTTGTTATCTCTGTATCTGGAGGTTTACAATGGTGATGATAATACAACCGATGTAAACACATTTATATACAGAAGCTATCATAGTTCATTCTGAGTTTTATTCCAAATTTTTTACCACCTCTAGAAATTACCTTTTTGAAGAAAATATTTGACATTTCCAAAAAAAATATATGCTTGAAAAAGATATTTTAAGAAATCTCCTAAAAGTGGACTGCAATTTATGAAATATATCTAATTACCACATATCAGATGACTTGGGAACCATGATACACTTTCATATAGCCAATCTAATAGAGATAAAACACTCGTTCTATATAGCCAATCTAATAGAGATCCAAACACTCGTTCTATATAGCCAATCTAATAGAGATCCAAACACTCGTTCTATATAGCCAATCTAATAGAGATAAAACACTCGTTCTATATAGCCAATCTAATAGAGATCCAAACACTCGTTCTATATAGCCAATCTAATAGAGATAAAACACTCGCTCCATATAGCCAATCTAATAGAGATAAAACACTCGTTCTATATAGCCAATCTAATAGAGATCCAAACACTCGTTCTATATAGCCAATCTAATAGAGATAAAACACTCGCTCCATATAGCCAATCTAATAGAGATAAAACACTCGTTCTATATAGCCAATCTAATAGAGATAAAACACTCGCTCCATATAGCCAATCTAATAGAGATAAAACACTCGTTCTATATAGCCAATCTAATAGAGATCCAAACACTCGTTCTATATAGCCAATCTAATAGAGATAAAACACTCGTTCTATATAGCCAATCTAATAGAGATCCAAACACTCGTTCTATATAGCCAATCTAATAGAGATAAAACACTCGTTCTATATAGCCAATCTAATAGAGATCCAAACACTCGTTCTATATAGCCAATCTAATAGAGATAAAAACACTCGTTCTATATAGCCAATCTAATAGAGATCCAAACACTCGTTCCATATAGCCAATCTAATAGAGAGAAAAACACTTGTTCTATATAGCCAATCTAATAGAGATAAAACACTCGTTCTATATAGCCAATCTAATAGAGATCCAAACACTCGTTCTATATAGCCAATCTAATAGAGAGAAAAACACTTGTTCTATATAGCCAATCTAATAGAGATAAAACACTTGTTCTATATAGCCAATCTAATAGAGATCCAAACACTCGTTCTATATAGCCAATCTAATAGAGATCCAAACACTTGTTCTATATAGCCAATCTAATAGAGAGAAAAACACTTGTTCTATATAGCCAATCTAATAGAGAGAAAAACACTTGTTCTATATAGCCAATCTAATAGAGATAAACCACTTGTTCTATATAGCCAATCTAATAGAGATAAAACACTCGCTCCATATAGCCAATCTAATAGAGATAAAACACTCGCTCCATATAGCCAATCTTATAGAGATAAAACACTCGCTCCATATAGCCAATCTTATAGAGATAAAACATTCTGAAAATCTATTACATACCTTTTTAGGGATCTAGAGAATAATAAAAACATACTATATTCTGGATGATATCCCTTTAAATTACTTGTTGACTACCTGTATGTTAGAAATGTGACCTTGACACATGATATTACCTCGTTAACACTCATACCTGGCCTGGATTATTACCTCGTTAACACTCATACCTGGCCTGGATTAGTCAAATTCCAGGTGTTGCCATTTTTTTCTTCTTCATTCTTATACAGCTTTGGTTATTTTATTCTTTTGAAAGAGCATTTTGATTATGTCATTTCTCTTCATGCTTCAGCATATCAAGTGTGTGGTATAAATAACTTGTGAAATGTGTTCTTGTATCTGGATACATGGAATACACGGATAAATGTTTCTAGCGTACAGGTTTCTTTGAAACTTATTACATAATATTCGTATAATTTGAAATGAATAATTAGGGCCCTGCATGTAATGCAGTTGATCTACCGGTATAGTAATTCCTGTGTCTGTCCGGCTATCTATCTGTCCGTCCTTCTATCTGTCCATCGTCTATCTGTCCAACACCACTTTCTCTGAGGTCAAAATCAAGGTTACTGTTACTATAAATAGCACCAGAAATATGATGTCAAAATAAATTATATAAGGCACTTGACATAAGGTCCTGGACTTTATCCAAATGATACACGATGATAGGCGGATTTTGTGATTATTGGATTAAAATCATCATTCAAGGTTCAAAGTTCACGCTTGACCATTTTGAAATAAATCGCTTTCTATTTACATCACTCAAATCACTATAATGACCTCGACGGATTGAGTTTAATGCTAGACATATATACTGTGGGGCCCTTATACTGAATCATTCAGTCTTATTGCAAGATTTACTGAATGTCATTCCTAGGGAGTGACTTTAAACTTGTTACAGTAATTGTGATTTACATCTCCTCATTTTGTTTTTCAGTCCAAGATGTTTTACCTGGATGAGCAGACACAGTCCTACATCATCTTCTTCATCGCCATCCTCTGTACCGTTGGTTACTGTGTGATATTCTTCTTAACTCTCGTCTCTCTCATCACAACGTAAGTCTAACCCAGCACACGTATACACTGGACCTCTCTATTATCTTAATTTCTCTCAGTCTTAAAATTATCTCCCTTGTCCTCACACTTCCTTATCCTACTTCTACAAATTGTGTCCCCTGTCCTAACACTTCACAAATTGTCTCCTTTGTCCTTACACCTCACAAATTATCTCACTTTTTAGGTCATCTGAGACAAAGTCTCAGTTGACCTATTGCGATCGCCCTTTTGTCCGGCGTCGTCCATCGTGCGCCGTCCGGCGTGGGTCGTAAACAATTTACATTTAAAACTTCTTCTCAATAACGAACAGGCCCAGAGACCTGATATTGGGTGTGTAACATGCTGGGATGAAGGGCTACAAAGTTTGTTCAAGTGGATGACCTTGACCTTCATCCAAGGTCACATGGGTCAAATTTGCTAAAATCTTTAAACAACTTCTTCTTGTTAACCAAAAGGTCCAGAGACTCAATATTAGGTCTGTAACATGTTGGGATGAAGAGCTACCAAGTTTGTTCAAATGAATGACCTCGCTTCTTTAAAGGTCACAGGGGTCAAATATGCTAAAATCTTTAAACGACTTCTTCTTGTTAACCAAAAGGCCCAGAGACCCAATATTAGGTCTGTAGCATGCTGGGATGAAGGACTACCAAGTTTGTTATAATGGATGACCTTGACCTTCATTCAAGGTCACAGGGATCCAACATGCTAAAATCTTTTTTAAACAACTTCTTGATAACCAAGTGGTCCAGAGACCCAATATTGGGTCTGTAGCATGCTATGATGAAGGGCTACCAAGTTTGTTCAAATGGATGACCTCGACTTTCATTCAAGGTCACAGGGGTCAAATATGCTAAAATCTTTAAACGAATTCTTCTTGTTAACCAAAAGGCCCAGAGACCCAATATTAGGTCTGTAGCATGCTATGATGAAGGGCTACCAAGTTTGTTATAATGGATGACCTTGACCTTCATTCAAGGTCACAGGGATCCAACATGCTAAAATCTTTTTTAAACAACTTCTTGATAACCAAGTGGCCCAGAGACCCAATATTGGGTCTGTAGCATGCTATAATGAAGGGCTACCAAGTTTGTTCAAATGGATGACCTTGACTTTCATTCAAGGTCACAGGGGTCAAATATGCTAAAATCTTTAAACGAATTCTTCTTGTTAACCAAAAGGCCCAGAGACCCAATATTAGGTCTGTAGCATGCTGGGATGAAGGGCTACCAAGTTTGTTATAATGGATGACCTTGAACTTCATTCAAGGTCACAGGGATCTAACATGCTAAAATCTTTTTCAAACAACTTCTTCTTCATAACCAAGTGGCGCAGATACCTAATATTGGGTCTGTAGCATGCTATGATGAAGGGCTATCAAGTTTGTTCAAATGGATGATCTTGACCATCATTGAAGGTCACAAGGGTCAAATATGCTAAAATATATCATAACTCAGGTGACCGTTAAGGCCCATGGGCCTCTTGTCCTAACAAACCCTTGTCATATCTTCAGCAAATTATCTCCCTTGTCCTCGCACCCCTCAAATAATTTCCCATGTTTACACATCGCTGTTCTCTTACTATAAATGATTGCTGTTGTTATCATTCCCTTAACTAATGATCTTTGTTGTATTCCCCCTTCAAGTTCATTGAATTATCTCCCTTATCCTCTTTCTTACAGATTATCTCCCTTGTCCTCTCTACAGATTATCTCCCTTGTCTTCTCTGCAGATGATCTCCCTTGTCCTCTCTCCAACAGATTATCTCTCTTATCCTCTTTCTTACAGATGATTTTCTTGTCTTCTCTACAGATTATCTCCCTTGTCCTCTCCCCTACAGATTATCTCCCTTGTCCTCTCCCCTACAGATTATCTCCCTTGTCTTCTCCCCTACAGATTATCTCCCTTGTCCTCTCCCCTACAGATTATCTCCCTTGTCCTCTCCCCTACAGATTATCTCCCTTGTCCTCTCCCCTACAGATTATCTCCCTTGTCCTCTCCCCTACAGATTATCTCCCTTGTCTTCTCCCCTACAGATTATCTCCCTTGTCCTCTCCCCTACAGATTATCTCCCTTTTCCTCTCATTTATCTCGTATCTTGATTGATCAGTAGGGAAATTTTCAATATTTATATAAAGGTCTGGTTTTTTGTGATCACCATATTTTTATTGTAGAGCTAATTAAGATTTAGAGCAGGCCTGAATAGTGATTAAATGAACAGATTTGGGAAAAGATTTATCTGAAAATGCATCTAAAGAATATTTCTGAAAATTGCTGGATATCTAATGCATATCCAATATTATACCCAGTTCTGGACATGCTTCTATGAATTTGCAGTTTTGCCTGACTTGAAAATAAAAATTACAAATCTGTATTAATTTTACTTATTTGCACACAAACTAACATCAGCACTTTACTAACATTATGAACTTCCAATAAACACATTTTGGAGGTTTTAAAAGCAGTTTTAGAAATTTGTCTCAATTGTAAAATAAGCTCAGAAATTTGTGGTTTTGATTTAGCAATTCTTACCTGCTTTGACTTATGGTAAAAATGCATGATTTTGGTGGATTTTAGTATGCTATAAAATTTTAACTTGGATTAAAACAATAATAAATTTGCTTACTAACATTTGCTATAAACTGGTATAAAGTCTAATTAGTGAAGTTTAAGTGCATTAGGCAGCATGAAAAGTGTTCAAATAAGATATTCCCACTAAAATATTTAAATTTACAGCAGATAAGATTTGAACTGAATTAATTCTAGAGCAGCAAACATCAGGAAAAGAAAACAAAAGAAAAACAAAACATACTTGTTGGATTGACATTTCGTTTGTCAATTGTCAAAGTCTGTTAATTAACAAACAAAAATATATAGAGAGCAAAATTACAAGTATATTAGTGGGCATGTGTATAAGGAGGCTGTTTTAGGCTGTATTAAATATCTAGACTACATTGAAGTGCTTTAAAGATAAGGCTGTTGATTAACTTTATTATCCAATATAAAGTTTTCTTTAAGATACGGCTGTTGATTAAGTTTAATTTCAATATAAAGGTCATAAGAGCAACATAGCAGCTGTTTTATTTTAAGAGCACTCACGAAAATAAGTGTTTCCTAAGAATGGGATACTTATAGTATGAAAAGTGTATACGGTATACACAATGGTGTTAATTTGATAGGGCTAGAGAGGAGGGAGTGTTGGAGATGGGGCTAGAGAGGAGGGAGTGTTGGAGATGGGGCTAGAGAGGAGGGAGTGTTGGGTTGGGGCTAGAGAGAAGGGAGTGTTGGAGATGGGGCTAGAGAGGAGGGAGTGTTGGAGATGGGGCTAGAGAGAAGGGAGTGTTGGAGATGGGGCTAGAGAGGAGGGAGTGTTGGAGATGGGGCTAGAGAGGAGGGAGTGTTGGAGATGGGGCTAGAGAGGAGGGAGTGTTTGAGACGGGGCTAGAGAGGAGGGAGTGTTGGAGACGGGGCTAGAGAGGAGGGAGTGTTGTAGACGGGGCTAGAGAGGAGGGAGTGTTGGAGACGGGGCTAGAGAAGGATAGAGTGTTTGAGATGGGGCTAGAGAGGAGGGAGTGTTGGAGATGGGGCTAGAGAGGATAGAGTGTTGGAGACGGGGCTAGAGAGGAGGGAGTGTTTGAGACGGGGCTAGAGAGGAGGGAGTGTTTGAGACGGGGCTAGAGAGGAGGGAGTGTTGGAGACGGGGCTAGAGAGGAGGGAGTGTTGTAGACGGGGCTAGAGAGGAGTGAGTGTTGGAGACGGGGCTAGAGAAGGATAGAGTGTTTGAGATGGGGCTAGAGAGGAGGGAGTGTTGGAGATGGGGCTAGAGAGGATAGAGTGTTTGAGACGGGGCTAGAGAGGAGGGAGTGTTGGAGATGGGGCTAGAGAGGAGGGAGTGTTTGAGACGGGGCTAGAGAGGAGGGAGTGTTGGGTTGGGGCTAGAGAGAAGGGAGTGTTGGAGATGGGGCTAGAGAGGATAGAGTATTGGAGATGGGGCTAGAGATGAGGAAGTGTTCGAGATGGGGCTAGAGAGGATAGAGTGTTGGAGACGGGGCTAGACAGGAGGGAGTGTTGGGATAGGGCTAGAGATCGATATGGAGGGAATGTTGGAGATGGGGCTAGAGAGGAGGGAGTGTTGGGATAGGGCTAAAGAGGAGGGAGTGTTGGAGATGGGGCTAGAGAGGAGGGAGTGTTGGAGATGGGGCTAGAGAGGAGGGAGTGTTGGGATAGGGCTAAAGAGGAGGGAGTGTTGGAGATGGGGCTAGAGAGGAGGGAGTGTTGGAGATGGGGCTAGAGAGGAGAGAGTGTTGGGATAGGGCTAGAGATCGATATAGAGGGAGTGTTGGAGATGGGGCTAGAGAGGATAGAGTGTTGGAGATGGGGCTCTAAAGGGTTGGGGGGTTGGGGGTTGGGGGTCGCGGGTGTTGAAGGAGAGGATGGAGTGTTGGAGATTGGGGGGGTCATTGAAGGAACTTTTGATTTTCTGACAGTTCCTTGTGTCACCTATAATTATGGTTTTTGCACATTATGGTGACAGATATGTTCTTGCTGTTTTTCAGATTTTGTTTGAGGAGGTATATAGCACTTTTGTCCTGTGGTCAGCCTTACTTACTCCATATCTACACACACTGTGGCTTTTATTGGTTTATTACTCTTTGTCACATTTTAATCTGCTTCATTTAGCCTCTTGTTTTGTATGCATCTTTATTCACTTATCAAGTAAATGGGCCAATCAGATGTCCTCTTACTAACTATTCAAAGCCAATCAGGTGTCCTCATACATTCTTAAACAAACATTCAAATGACAGATGTCTAATTCTAATTCCTTCAGGAAACTAATCTGGAAGTGGTGGTAAGGAATATTCCACTGAAATAGTTCATGTCTTCATGAACCACAAGTAGGGAGTGATTTTGATTATCAAGCATTCATTTGTACAATGTATGTAGGCCTATAATAAATAATTCTAAATCAGAAGAAATCATAAAAAAGTTTGAATTAAACACTAGAATCAGTATAAGTTAAGTAAAGAAATCTTACTCTGTGGCTAAAACAGGAACAGAAAATTAAGTTAAAGAAATAACAATGTGTGTCTTAAGGTGCTGTTTTATTTCATACGTATGAAATGTTTTAAGACAAAATGTCTTAAGAAAAATGAATTTACAGTTTCTTGTAAATTAATTTCTTCGGACGATTTGAATTGATTATTGAATAATTTTGGTTCCTTGAAGCATGCTAGAAACTCAATTCAGTTGATCGTACATTTGTTGTTCAATTGCTTTGTGGTTTTTTTTTTATCGAAAGGTTGTTATTTTTTCCACTACCATTTGCTAGTGATATCTATTGAAGTATTTGTTAGTTGCAATGTTATGCTTCCTGAAAAGAAGAAAATATTTGATATATGGCACAGTTATAAATTTTTGAATGTCCTAACATTTTTACAATTTTTTGGTTTGTACACATTGAGCTTGGTCTGCTTGATATACTTTCATTCACTTTTTGTAGAAGTTACTGAAAAATTAAGTTTGCATGTCAAATTCTAATTATTAAAAATGTTTCATAAAAGTAACTGTTTGATTTGGTCACCAGTATCAACAGAGGATTAAACATTTGCATATAGGGCTAGTCAATGGCTTAGTCACCATCGTAATTAGGTAATGATGAAAAATAGTATAGTGAGTACAGCGACTGACTGTCAGGACTCGCTGTACTATCACTGACTGTCAGGACTCACTGTACTATCACTGACTGTCAGGACTCGTACTATCACTGACTGTCAGGACTCACTGTACTATCACTGACTGTCAGGACTCGTACTATCAATGACTGTCAGGACTCGTACTATCACTGACTGTCAGGACTCGTACTATCACTGACTGTCAGGACTCGTACTATCACTGACTGTCAGGACTCGCTGTACTATCACTGACTGTCAGGACTCACGGTACTATCACTGATTGTCAGGACTGGTACTATCACTGACTGTCAGGACTCGTACTATCACTGACTGTCAGGACTCACTGTACTATCACTGACTGTCAGGACTCGTACTATCACTGACTGTCAGGACTCGTACTATCACTGACTGTCAGGACTCGTACTATCACTGACTGTCAGGACTCACTGTACTATCACTGACTGTCAGGACTCGTACTATCACTGACTGTCAGGACTCGTACTATCACTGACTGTCAGGACTCGCTGTACTATCACTGACTGTCAGGACTCGTACTATCACTGACTGTCAGGACTCGTACTATCACTGACTGTCAGGACTCGCTGTACTATCACTGACTGTCAGGACTCATACTATCACTGACTGTCAGGACTCATACTATCACTGACTGTCAGGACTCACTGTACTATCACTGACTGTCAGGACTCGTACTATCACTGACTGTCAGGACTTGAACTATCACTGACTGTCAAGACTCGCTGTACTATCACTGTCTGTCAGGACTCGTACGATCACTGACTGTCAGGACTCGTACTATCACTGACTGTCAGGACTCGTACCGTCACTGACTGTCAGGACTCGTACTATCACTGACTGTCAGGACTCGTACTATCACTGACTGTCAGGACTCGTACTATCACTGACTGTCAGGACTCGTACTATCACTGACTGTCAGGACTCGTACTATCACTGACTGTCAGGACTCACTGTACTATCACTGACTGTCAGGACTCGCTATACTATCACTGACTGTCAGGACTCGTACTATCACTGACTGTCAGGACTCGTACTATCACTGACTGTCAGGACTCGTACTATCACTGACTGTCAGGACTCACTGTACTATCACTGACTGTCAGGACTCGCTATACTATCACTGACTGTCAGGACTCGTACTATCACTGACTGTCAGGACTCGTACTATCACTGACTGTCAGGACTCGTACTATCACTGACTGTCAGGACTTGCTGTACTATCACTGACTGTCAGGACTCGTACTATCACTGACTGTCAGGACTCGTACTATCACTGACTGTCAGGACTCGTACTATCACTGACTGTCAGGACTCGCTGTACTATCACTGACTGTCAGGACTCGTACTATCACTGACTGTCAGGACTCGTACTATCACTGACTGTCAGGACTCGTACTATCACTGACTGTCAGGACTCGTACTATCACTGACTGTCAGGACTCGTACTATCACTGACCATCAGGACTCGTACTATCACTGACCGTCAGGACTCGTACTATCACTGACTGTCAGGACTCGCTGTACTATCACTGACTGTCAGGACTCGTACTATCACTGACTGTCAGGACTCGTACTATCACTGACTGTCAGGACTCGTGCTATCACTGACTGTCAGGACTTAAGTGTTCCCATGTGTCCATTATCTGACTTAAGTGTTCCCATGCGTCCATTATCTGACTTAAGTGTTCTCATGCATCCATTATCTGACTTAGGTGTTCCCATGCGTCCATTATCTGACTTAAGTGTTCCCATGTGTCCATTATCTGACTTAAGTGTTCCCATGCATCCATTATCTGACTAAGGTGTTCCCATGCGCCCATTATCTGACTTAAGTGTGTTCCCATGCGTCCATTATCTGACTTAGGTGTTCCCATCTGTCCATTATCTGACTTAAGTGTCTTATGCGTCCATTATCTGACTTAAGTGTCTCATGCGTCCATTATCTGACTTAAGTGTTCCCATGTGTCCATTATCTGACTTAAGTGTCTCATGCGTCCATTATCTGACTTAAGTGTTCCCATGTGTCCATTATCTGACTTAAGTGTTCCCATGCATCCATTATCGGACTTAGGTGTTCCAATGCATCCATTATCTGACTTAAGTGTTCCCATGTGTCCATTATCTGACTTAAGTGTTCCCATGTGTCCATTTTCTGACTTAAGTGTTTCCATGTGTCCATTATCTGACTCAAGTGTTCCCATGTGTCCATTATCTGACTCAAGTGTTCCCATGCCTCCATTATCTGACTTAAGTGTTCCCATGTGTCCATTATCTGACTTAAGTGTTCCCATGTGTCCCTTATCTGACTTAAGTGTTCCCATGTGTCCATTATCTGACTTAAGTGTCTCATGTGTCCATTATCTGACTTAAGTGTTCCCATGTGTCCATTATCTGACTTAAGTGTTCCCATGCATCCATTATCTGACTTAGGTGTTCCCATGTGTCCATTATCTGACTTAGGTGTTCCCATGTGTCCATTATCTGACTAAAGTGTCTCATGCGTCCATTATCTGACTTAAGTGTCTCATGCGTCCATTATCTGACTTAAGTGTTCCCATGTGTCCATTATCTGACTTAAGTGTTCCAATGCATCCATTATCTTACGTGTTCCCATGCATCCATTATCTGTCTTTTAAAAGTGTTTCCAGAGCTCTAAGTTGTTAAGTGGTCACGCCATTAATACTTATTTTAGCATGCACAATGTTTAACACAAAGCTTCAATTAAATAGATTAGTATAATAGTGAATTGGTACAATCTTCTTGTGGAAACAATACCAAGCATACAGAAATGCTATAATCCAATCATAATCCAGCAGAATGTTGTCAGTCTCAGCCTAAAGAGCACTTAAATGGGTTTTATCTGAAGATTTCTTTTTAAATAAATACAAATCATTAGAAATATTGATATATAAATACTCGCTTTTGAGATCCAGATGAATATGATTTCCTATTAGTTACTAAAATAAAAAAATTATTTCTTTCTTTGCAGGCGGATCTTGTTTTATAAGAAATCTGACAGTTTCCTGTCAACAGACAGCTATCCTGGAGTATCCATCATCAAACCTCTCATGGGACTTGATCCACTTTTGGAAGAAAACCTGGAAAGTCATTTTAGGATGCAATACCCAAAGGTATTCAAGGAAGACTTCCTCTCAATATAGAAGATTCTGTCTCAGAGTTCTATATTTAGAGACTGATATTCTCTCCTTGGGGAGTCCTATATTTAGAGACTGATATTCTCTCCTTGGGGAGTCCTATATTTAGAGACGATATTCTCTCCTCGGGGAGTCCTATATTTAGAGACTGATATTCTTTCCTCGGGAAGTCCTATATTTAGAGACTGATATTCTCTCCTTGGGGAGTCCTATATTTAGAGACTGATATATACTCTCCTTGGGGAGTCCTATATTTAGAGACTGATATTCTCTCCTTGGGGAGTCCTATATTTAGAGACTGATATTCTCTCCTTGGGGAGTCCTATATTTAGAGACTGATATTCTCTCCTTGGGGAGACCTATATTTAGAGACTGATATTCTTTCCTCTGGGAATCTTGAACCTGGCTCCAGAGAGGGTTCCATATATGACCTTAGCTCCATAGTGAGTTCTGTGCTTGACCCTGACTCAATGTTGAGTTATGTGTTTGACCCTGACTCAAGGGTGAGTTCTGTGTTAGATTCTGACTCAAGAGTGAGTTCTACGTTAGATCCTGACTCTATATTGAGTTCTGTGTTAGATCCTTGCTCTATATTGAGTTCTTTGTTTGATCCTGGCTCTATATTGAGTTCTGTGTTTGATCCTGACTCAAGGGTGAGTTCTGTGTTAGATCCTGACTCTATATTGACTTCTGTGTTTGATCCTGACTCTATATTGAGTTCTGTGTTAGATCCTTGCTCTATATTGAGTTCTTTGTTTGATCCTGGCTCTATATTGAGTTATGTGTTTGACCCTGACTCAAGGGTGAGTTCTGTGTTAGATTCTGACTCAAGAGTGAGTTCTACGTTAGATCCTGACTCTATATTGAGTTCTGTGTTAGATCCTTGCTCTATATTGAGTTCTTTGTTTGATCCTGACTCTATATTGAGTTCTGTGTTAGATCCTGACTCTATATTGAGTTCTGTGTTAGATCATGACTCTATATTGACTTCTGTGTTTGATCCTGACTCTATATTGAGTTCTGTGTTAGATCCTTGCTCTATATTGAGTTCTGTGTTAGATCCTGACTCAACAGTGAGTTCTGTGTTAGATCCTGACTCTATATTGAGTTCTGTGTTAGATCCTTGCTCTATATTGAGTTCTGTGTTAGATCCTGACTCAACAGTGAGTTCTGTGTTAGATCCTGACTCTATATTGAGTTCTGTGTTTGATCCTGACTCTATATTGAGTTCTGTGTTAGATCCTTGCTCTATATTGAGTTCTGTGTTTGATCATGACTCTATATTGACTTCTGTGTTAGATCCTGACTCTATATTGAGTTCTGTGTTTGATCATGACTCTATATTGAGTTCTGTGTTTGATCCTGACTCTATATTGAGTTCTGTGTTTGATCCTTGCTCTATATTGAGTTCTGTGTTAGATCCTTGCTCTATATTGAGTTCTGTGTTTGATCCTGACTCTATATTGAGTTCTGTGTTTGATCCTGACTCTATATTGAGTTCTGTGTTAGATCCTGACTCTATATTGACTTCTGTGTTTGATCCTGACTCTATATTGAGTTCTATGTTTGATCATGACTCTATATTGAGTTCTGTGTTTGATCCTGACTCTATATTGACTTCTGTGTTTGATCCTTGCTCTATATTGAGTTCTGTGTTAGATCCTGGCTCTATATTGACTTCTGTGTTTGATCCTGACTCTATATTGAGTTCTGTGTTTGATCCTGACTCTACATTGAGTTCTGTGTATGACCCTGACTGTATATTGAGTTCTATGTTAGATCCTGACTCTATATTGAATTCTGTGTTAGATCCTTGCTCTATATTGAGTTCTGTGTTTGATCATGACTCTATATTGAGTTCTGTGTTTGATCCTGACTCTATATTGAGTTCTGTGTTTGATCCTTGCTCTATATTGACTTCTGTGTTTGATCCTTGCTCTATATTGAGCTGTGTTTGATCCTTGCTCTATATTGAGCTGTGTTTGATCCTGACTCTATATTGAGTTCTGTGTTAGATCCTGACTCTATATTGAGTTCTGTGTTAGATCCTGACTCTATATTGAGTTCTGTGTTAGATCCTGACTCTATATTGAGTTCTGTGTTAGATCCTGACTCTATATTGAGTTCTGTGTTAGATCCTGACTCTATATTGAGTTCTGTGTTAGATCCTGACTCTATATTGAGTTCTGTGTTAGATCCTGACTCTATATTGAGTTCTATGTTAGATCCTGACTCTATATTGAGTTCTGTGTTAGATCCTGACTCTATATTGAGTTCTATGTTAGATCCTGACTCTATATTGACTTCTGTGTTTGATCCTTGCTCTATATTGAGCTGTGTTTGATCCTTGCTCTATATTGAGTTATGTGTTTGATCCTGACTCTATATTGAGTTCTGTGTTTGATCCTGACTCTATATTGAGTTCTGTGTTAGATCCTTGCTCTATATTGAGTTCTGTTAGATCCTTGCTCTATATTGAGTTCTGTGTTTGATCCTTGCTCTATATTGAGCTGTGTTTGATCCTTGCTCTATATTGAGTTCTGTTAGATCCTGACTCTATATTGAGTTCTGTGTTAGATCCTGGTTCTATATTGAGTTCTGTGTTAGATCCTTGCTCTATATTGAGTTCTGTGTTAGATCCTGGTTCTATATTGAGTTCTGTGTTAGATCCTGACTCTATATTGAGTTCTGTGTTAGATCCTGGTTCTATATTGAGTTCTGTGTTAGATCCTTGCTCTATATTGAGTTCTGTTAGATCCTTGCTCTATATTGAGTTCTGTGTTAGATCCTGACTCTATATTGAGTTCTGTTAGATCCTTGCTCTATATCGAGTTCTGTTAGATCCTTGCTCTATATTGAGTTCTGTGTTAGATCCTGACTCTATATTGAGTTCTGTGTTAGATCCTGACTCTATATTGAGTTCTGTGTTAGATCCTGGTTCTATATTGAGTTCTGTGTTAGATCCTTGCTCTATATTGAGTTCTGTTAGATCCTGACTCTATATTGAGTTCTGTGTTAGATCCTGACTCTATATTGAGTTCTGTGTTAGATCCTGACTCTATATTGAGTTCTGTTAGATCCTTGCTCTATATTGAGTTTTGTGTTTGATCCTGACTCTATATTGAGTTCTGTGTTAGATCCTTGCTCTATATTGAGTTCTGTTAGATCCTGACTCTATATTGACTTCTGTGTTTGATCCTTGCTCTATATTGAGTTCTGTTAGATCCTGACTCTATATTGAGTTCTGTGTTAGATCCTTGCTCTATATTGAGTTCTGTTAGATCCTGACTCTATATTGACTTCTGTGTTTGATCCTTGCTCTATATTGAGTTCTGTTAGATCCTGACTCTATATTGAGTTCTGTGTTAGATCCTTGCTCTATATTGAGTTTTGTGTTTGATCATGACTCTATATTGAGTTCTGTGTTTGATCCTGACTCTATATTGAGTTCTGTGTTTGATCCTGACTCTATATTGAGTTCTGTGTATGACCCTGACTCTATATTGAGTTCTGTGTTTGATCCTTGCTCTATATTGAGTTCTGTGTTAGATCCTGACTCTATATTGAGTTCTGTGTTTGACCCTGACTCAAGGGTGAGTTCTGTGTTAGATCCTGACTCTATATTGAGTTCTATGTTAGATCCTTGCTCTTTATCGAGTTCTGTGTTTGATCCTGACTCTATATTGAGTTCTGTGTTTGACCCTGACTCAAGGGTGAGTTCTGTGTTAGATCCTGACTCTATATTGAGTTCTGTGTTTGACCCTAATTTCAGGGAAGGTTCTGTGTTTGACCCTTATTTCAGGTGGGTTCTGTGTTTGACCCTTATTTCAGGGAGGGTTCTGTGTTTGACCCTTACTTCAGGCGGGTTCTGTGTTTGACCCTTATTTCAGGGCGGGTTCTGTGTTTGACCTTTATTTCAGGGAGGGTTCTGTGTTCACCCTTACTTCAGGGAGGGTTCTGTGTTTGACCCTTACTTCAGGGAGGGTTCTGTGTTTGACCTTTATTAGGTCATCTGACCCAAAGGGTCAGGATGACCTATAGTCATCGTGCTTCGTCTGTCGTCGTGCGCCGTGCGCCGTGCGCCGTCCGTAAACTTTTTCTTTCAAAACGCTACTCCTCCTTAACGCTTGGGTGGATTACTTCCAAATTTGGTTTGAAGCATCATTGGGGGAGGGCAATCCTATTTTATATAAATGAGGCTGGTCTGACCCCTGGGGCCAGAAGGGCGGGGCCCCAAAAAGGGAACTTAGGTGAATATTGCTATAAAATCCTACTCCTCCTTTACCCTTAGGTGGAGTACAACTAAATTTGGTGTGAAACATCATTGGGGGAGGGCGGTCATATTTTATATAAATGAAGTTGGTGTGACCCCTGGGGCCTGAGGGGCGGGGCCCCAAAAGGGGAACTTTGATGAAATTTTGCTATAAAATCCTACTCCTCCTTAACCCTTTTGTGGATTTCAACCAGATATGTTGTGAAACATCATTTGGGGAGGGCGGTCATATTTTATATAAATGAGGCTGGTGTGACCACTAGGGCCTGAGGGGCGGGGCCCCAAATGGGGAACTTTGATGAAATTTTGCTATAAAATCCTACTCCTCCTTAACCCTTTAGTGGATTTCAACCAGATATGTTGTGAAACATCATTTGGGGAGGGCGGTCATATTTTATATAAATGAGGCTAGTGTGACCCCTGGGGCCTGAGGGGTGGGGCCCCAAATGGGGAACTTTGATGAAATTTTGCTATAAAATCCTACTCCTCCTTAACCCTTTAGTAGATTTCAACCAGATATGTTGTGAAACATCATTGGGGGAGGGTGGTCATATTTTATATAAATGAGGCTGGTGTGAGCCCTGGGGCCAGAGTGACGGGCCCAAAAAAGGGAACTTTGATGAAATTTTGCTATAAAATCCTACTCGTCCTTAACCCTTTGGTGGATTTCAACCAGATATTGTGTGAAACATCATTGGTGGAGGGTGGTCATATTTTATATAAATGAGGCTGGTGTGGCCCCTGGGGCCAGAGGGGCGGGGCCCCAAAAGGGGAACTTTGATGAAATTTTGCTGTAAAATCCTACTCCTCCTAACACCCATAGTGAATTATTACCAAATTTGGTGTGAAACATCATTGGAGGAGGACAATCATATTTTATATAAATGAGGCTGGTTTGACCCCTAGGGCCAGAGGGGCGGGGCCCCAAAAGGGGAACTTTGGTGAATTTTTGCTTTAAATCCTACTTCTCTCTAACCGTTGGGTGGATTAATACGAAATATGGTGTGAAACATCCTTTGGGAAGGATGGTCATATTTTATATAAACGAGGCTAGTGTGACCCCTGGGGCCTGAGGGGCAGGGCCCCAAATGGGGAACTTTGGTGAATATTTGCTGTTAAATCCTAATCCTCCCTAACCTTTTGGTGGATTACAACCAAATTTGATGTGAAACATAAGGTGACGGCAATCATATTTTTTAATGAGACAGGTTTGACCCCTGGGGAAAAAAAGATGGGGCAAAAGGAGCGCTTAGGTTAAACATTTCTTAAAAATGCAATTCCTCCTTAATGCCTGAATTGATTACAACCATATTTAGTATGAAACATCATTGGGGAAAGGCAATCCTAATTGATATAAATGAGTCTTGTCTGACCCATTGGGACAGAGGGGCATGCCCCAAAAATGGGAACTTGGCTAAAATTTTGCTTTATGATGCTGCTCTTCCTGGACAAGCTAAATGGATAAAAACCAAATTTGATCTAAAACATAACTGGCTGCGATAAATAATTTATGGTAATAATGCTGGATTGGGGTGTGTGTCCCTGCTGTGAGTGTAAGTGTTTGTCAGATGACCGTTAAGGCCCATGGGCCTCTTGTTTCAGGGCAGGTTCTGTGTTTGACCTTTATTTCAGGGTGGGTTCTGTGTTTACCCTAATTTCAGGGAGGGTTCAGTGTTTGACCCTTACTTCAGGGCGGCCGTGTTTGACACTCGGTTACTTCTATAGTTGTTCAACCTAACAGCTGCTGCATGAATCTATATAAACTACCATCTATCCTATAATGAATTCTCCATTGATCCAGTCTGACCCCTGACCTCTGACTGGGACCTACATCAATGGCAGGATCCAATTATAGATCAATATTGTAGTATTGGTTTATAAATATTGAACGTGTTTGTGTTGTGATTCATAGTAATGTAGGACAGGCTTTCACTCTCGAGAGCAGCCGTTAGCTTGGAATAGAAACAGCGACAGATGCCTACAAACAGCCCTTTAACTCTGTCCACATGCATTCCAATCATAGAAAGTGTTGTTATAAGTTGTATACAGTTTTGTACACATGAGTGTACAATATTTTCCCCAACTCATTGTCGTTTATATTTTATTCTTAGCTAGGGTATTGATTTCGATTTAAACGTCTCAACATTTCCGTAAAGTCACCAGTGATCGGAGTCTGCTAAATGTTTGTTGGTCCAATACGACTGCACTGTGTGTAATCAATAGCATTGTGACCAGGACAGGTGTATCAAGTTGATCGATCTGATCAAAGTTATAAACGATTAAGTACTCCATCAAATCTTTTCTTTGTTAATGGTAATAATTTCAGATTTGAATGTGTACTATTAAATGCATGCTATTTACCACCAATATGCATCAGTTATACCTATATTGTTTGTAATATTATTGATTTGGTTTGTAATCAGTCTCCTAGGTATCAATATATAGTATTAAAGGTTTGTGATCTTTAATGTATATATGAGACATTCAATTTATGTTTATCAGAAAAAGAAAAAGGTTTCTTTAAAAAAATAAAAATTAACTTGCTAATAGTTCCATGGTTTTTTGTTAAGATAAATTCTTTGGTTTAATCATCAAAATAAACATTAACAAATTAATCAAATAACAGATGTGTATTTGTTTTATCTTTCCAGTTTGAACTGCTCTTTTGCTTTCCCGATGATCAAGATCCTGCCATAAATCTTGTTCAGCGACTTAGAGAAAAATATCCTCTCGTGGACACAACAATATTTACTGGTAAAGTCTATTCCATGTTGTTGGATTAACAGCTGTATTAGTATAGAGTAGAGGGAACCATGTAATTTATCATAATATGTCTTGTTTAAAAATGTCCAAATTCCATATTATCAAGAATCAACAAAACATGAATGACATCCAGAGCTACATTCATGAAGATTTGGTCATTAAATACAAATAACATCAAACTATTGTTTGTAAATGTAATGTAGGTACCCATGCAGTACTGCATCATTGCGACACATACCGTATTTATCCTGAAAATAAACCCCTTCCTCTAACATAAAAGGTTTGTATTAAGGTTTGAGGAGGGTTTATTTGTAAATCATATTTTGTGGATTTATATGTTAAATACATGATGGTTCTGGTAAAATAAAGAAGGGGCTTATTTGTGGATGTATATGTTAATGATTTAAGACTAGTCCAACAAAACCAGAATAATTTCCAGGACTACCTGTTGCGTATAAAACCATATATTTAGTCAGAAATCAACACCACAATAAAGTGTTGTTGAGGTGCGGTATTCGACCAAATAACACAAAGGGGTACATTAAAACCATGTACAGAAAATATCTTGTAAGAGACTTAGATGGGAAAATAATAACTTTCTTTCATTTAATACCTTTAAGTAGCTTAAACAATCTAGAATTTTTGTTGGCTGATCAGTGAGGTAATGAATTTGTTTTTGTTTCAATTAGCACACCCATTCTGTTTTCCAGAAAAAAGGGTGTGCTTATAGGGCTTTTAAGAAACCTTACTGATCTTAAATTGTAGACATTTGATTTGCTATACATGTATTTACATAGGTGGGAAGGAGGGCAAAATTGTAGACATTTGATTTGCTATATTTACACAGGTGGGAAGGAGGGCATTGTGAACCCCATGGTGTATAACATGGCCCCTGGTTATGACAATGCCAAGTATGACTGTGTTTGGATAAGTACCAGTCGCATCAAAGGTAATTATCATTAATACACTTCTGTTGGTAAGACGATATATTGAGATTCTAAATTTCCATTAAACAATCCCAAAAAGCATTTTCATTTGATTCTAGATAAATAAATTGATAATTGATATAATTTGGCATTTTTTCAAAGAATTATTGACTCATGTAGTAGTAAATTTTAATGTTTTTCATTGCTTTTAAGCCCATATAGACCTTCTATAGTTTTCTTGTTGACGGAACTGTTACTACTGTTTACAAAACTTTAACTACTGCATTTCATTTGTTTTATGCAATACAGTTCCTTTGGGACTCATGTTTACAAAACTTTATCCCTGTATTTCATTGTTTCTATGTGATACAGGTCCTTTGGACTCTTGTTTACAAACGAATTACTACTATTTCATTGTCCCTATGTGGTACATGTCCTTTGGGCCTCTTGTTTACAAAACTTTACCACATGTATAACATTGTTTCTATGCAATACAGGTCCTTTTGACCTCTTGTTTACTAAACTTTTCTCCTGTATTTCGTTGTTTCTATGCAGTACAGGTCCTTTGGGCCTCTTGCTTACAAAACTTTACCACTGTATTTCATTGTTTCTATGCAGTACAGGTCCTTTGGGCCTGTTGTTTACAGAACTTTTACCACTGTATCTATAAATGCTTTCAGCCAGTACAGATATTATTATTGACATGGCGTCCAAGTTACAACACCCAAGTGTAGCACTCGTTCACCAGATGCCTTTTACCACAGACCTCAGTGGATTTGCTGCCACCGTGGAGAAGGTGGGTCATAATTACTCTTGAGGATATTTTCTTCCTCCTTCTCCTCTAATATATTTTATATAACTAATTCATATAACTCCAAAATTTGTCCCTCTTTTCGTTGTGTATTTTCAACAATTCACTCGTGTGAATTTTGGCTTATACAAATGTATTTATAGCCACATAGTAACAAAACTATGTATTAATGATGTCGGTTTTCCTTAAATATGATACATGGTTTTTGGGATGGATCTCAAAAAAATCTTTCTGGTTGACAAGCAACAAGTTTTAGTACCGATAACATCACCCTGAAGCCCCTGATTCAATCACGTCAACGATTTTTGCAATAAAAGTTTTGAGTTCCGGGCCAATAAGAGTGAACAAGTTGGTATGATTTGTTTTACATTTCTTGTGAGATACACAGTCAAACTTCGATGTTTCTAGTGGTCAGTACAGGTTAAAGATTTGTTTAAATCATGAGAGGTCAAGTGCCTAAAATATCATAGCTATCGGTCCATGAAAAAAGTTTGATACATCGAATACTTTTATTTGTAAACATTCAAATCATGCATAGGTTTGACAGTAGCGTTATATAGTGAGAAAATTTTGGACCAAGCAAGCAGTTTGCTACAGCAAGAAAATTGAATCAATGAAGCTTGAATCATAGAAGTTTGACTGTATAATGTTTATGTTTTTTACATGTCAATCCTGTACATATCAATTCAAAACTCCTATTTTGACCTTTTGACCTTTACAGATTTACTTTGGGTGTGCCATGGCAAGGTTCTACCCAGCCTTCAACACTCTGGGACTCTGTTGTTGTACCGGAATGTCATACATGTTTAAAAAATCCCTCCTAGATGAGCTAAAGGGGCTAAACTGGTACGGGCGCTACCTCGCGGAAGACTTCTTCCTTACTTCAGCATTACATGAAAAGTAAGTCTCCTTACTCAGTGGAATTAACGAAACAAAGATCAAAACATGATTAATATAGGCCTGAACAATGATTAATATAGGCCTGAACAATGATTAACATAGGCCTGAACAATGATTAATATAGGCCTGAACAATGATTAATATAGGCCTGAACAATGATTAATATAGGCCTGAACAATGATTAATATAGGCCTGAACAATGATTAATATAGGCCTGAACAATGATTAATATAGGCCTGAACAATGATTAATATAGGCCTGAACAATGATTAATATAGGCCTGAACAATGATTAACATTAAATCACTACCTTATAAAAAAAAGTCCTCGATAAGAAATTTTTTTTCTTTAAAAGAACTGTTTTACAGAGATCATTTAGGTCAGCTGAACCATGATTAATATAGGCCCTGAACAATGATTAATATAGGCCTGAACAATGATTAATATAGGCCTGAACAATGATTAATATAGGCCTGAACAATGATTAATATAGGCCTGAACAATGATTCTCATTAAATCACTACCTTATAAAAAAAGTCCTCAATAAGGATTTTTTTTCTTCAAAAGAACTGTTTTACAGAGATCATTTAGGTCAGTGATACTGTGGTATAGGTCTGTGATACTGTGGTATAGACCAGTGATACTGTGGTATAGACCAGTGATACTGTGGTATAGGTCTGTGATACTGTGGTATAGGTCAGTGATACTGTGGTATAGGTCAGTGATACTGTGGTATAGGTCAGTGATACTGTGGTATAGGTCAGTGATACTGTGGTATAGGTCTGTGATACTGTGGTATAGGTCTGTGATACTGTGGTATAGGTCTGTGATACTGTGGTATAGGTCTGTGATACTGTGGTATAGACCAGTGATACTGTGGTATAGGTCAGTGATACTGTGGTATAGGTCTGTGATACTGTGGTATAGGTCTGTGATACTGTGGTATAGGTCAGTGATACTGTGGTATAGGTCTGTGATACTGTGGTATAGGTCAGTGATACTGTGGTATAGGTCAGTGAAACTGTGGTATAGACCAGTGATACTGTGGTATAGGTCTGTGATACTGTGGTATAGGTCAGTGATACTGTGGTAAAGACCAGTGATACTGTGGTATAGATCAGTGATACTGTGGTATAGGTCAGTGATACTGTGGTATAGACCAGTGATACTGTGGTATAGGTCTGATACTGTGGTATAGGTCAGTGATACTGTGGTATAGGTCTGTGATACTGTGGTATAGGTCTGTGATACTGTGGTATAGGTCAGTGATACTGTGGTATAGACCAGTGATACTGTGGTATAGGTCTGTGATACTGTGGTATAGGTCTGTGATACTGTGGTATAGGTCTGATACTGTGGTATAGACCAGTGATACTGTGGTATAGATCTGTGATACTGTGGTATAGACCAGTGATACTGTGGCATAGGTCAGTGATACTGTGGTATAGGTCAGTGATACTGTGGTATAGACCAGTGATACTGTGGTATAGACCAGTGATACTGTGGTATAGGTCAGTGATACTGTGGTATAGGTCTGTGATACTGTGGTATAGGTCAGTGATACTGTGGTATAGACCAGTGATACTGTGGTATAGGTCTGTGATATTGTGGTATAGGTCAGTGATACTGTGGTATAGGTCAGTGATACTGTGGTATAGGTCTGTGATACTGTGGTATAGGTCAGTGATACTGTGGTATAGGTCAGTGATACTGTGGTATAGGTCAGTAATACTGTGGTATAGGTCAGTGATACTGTGGTATAGATCAGTGATACTGTGGTATAGGATCAGTGATACTGTGGTATAGATCAGTGATACTGTGGTATAGGTCAGTGATACTGTGGTATAGGTCAGTGATACTGTGGTATAGGTCTGTGATACTGTGGTATAGGTCTGTGATACTGTGGTATAGGTCAGTGATACTGTGGTATAGACCAGTGATACTGTGGTATAGGTCTGTGATACTGTGGTATAGGTCTGTGATACTGTGGTATAGGTCTGATACTGTGGTATAGACCAGTGATACTGTGGTATAGATCTGTGATACTGTGGTATAGACCAGTGATACTGTGGCATAGGTCAGTGATACTGTGGTATAGGTCAGTGATACTGTGGTATAGACCAGTGATACTGTGGTATAGACCAGTGATACTGTGGTATAGGTCAGTGATACTGTGGTATAGGTCTGTGATACTGTGGTATAGGTCAGTGATACTGTGGTATAGACCAGTGATACTGTGGTATAGACCAGTGATACTGTGGTATAGACCAGTGATACTGTGGTATAGGTCAGTGATACTGTGGTAAAGACCAGTGATACTGTGGTATAGATCAGTGATACTGTGGTATAGGTCAGTGATACTGTGGTATAGACCAGTGATACTGTGGTATAGGTCAGTGATACTGTGGTATAGGTCAGTGATACTGGTCAGTGATACTGTGGTATAGGTCAGTGATACTGTGGTATAGGTCAGTTATACTGTGGTATAGGTCAGTGATACTGTGGTATAGGTCTGTGATACTGTGGTATAGACCAGTGATACTGTGGTATAGGTCTGTGATACTGTGGTATAGGTCAGTGATACTGTGGTATAGGTCTGTGATATTGTGGTATAGACCAGTGATACTGTGGTATAGGTCAGTGATAATGTGGTATAGACCAGTGAAACTGTGGTATAGGTCAGTGATACTGTGGTATAGGTCTGTGATACTGTGGTATAGGTCAGTGATACTGTGGTATTGACCAGTGATACTGTGGTATAGGTCTGTGATACTGTGGTATAGGTCTGTGATACTGTGGTATCAGGTCTGTGATACCGTGGTATAGACCAGTGATACTGTGGTATAGACCAGTGATACTGTGGTATAGGTCAGTGATACTGTGGTATAGACCAGTGATACTGTGGTATAGGTCTGTGATACTGTGGTATAGGTCTGTGATACTGTGGTATAGGTCAGTGATACTGTGGTATAGGTCTGTGATACTGTGGTATAGGTCAGTGAAACTGTGGTATAGACCAATGATACTGTGGTATAGGTCTGTGATACTGTGGTATAGGTCTGTGATACTGTGGTATAGGTCTGTGATACTGTGGTATAGGTCTGTGATACTGTGGTATAGGTCTGTGATACTGTGGTATAGGTCAGTGATACTGTGGTATAGGTCTGTGATACTGTGGTATAGACCAGTGATACTGTGGTATAAACCAGTGATACTGTGGTATAGGTCTGTGATACTGTGGTATAGGTCAGTGATACTGTGGTATAGACCAGTGATACTGTGGTATAGACCAGTGATACTGTGGTATAGACCAGTGATACTGTGGTATAGGTCAGTGATACTGTGGTAAAGACCAGTGATACTGTGGTATAGATCAGTGATACTGTGGTATAGGTCAGTGATACTGTGGTATAGACCAGTGATACTGTGGTATAGGTCAGTGATACTGTGGTATAGGTCAGTGATACTGTGGTATAGGTCTGTGATACTGTGGTATAGGTCTGTGATACTGTGGTATAGGTCAGTGATACTGTGGTATAGACCAGTGATACTGTGGTATAGGTCTGTGATACTGTGGTATAGGTCTGTGATAATGTGGTATAGGTCTGATACTGTGGTATAGACCAGTGATACTGTGGTATAGATCTGTGATACTGTGGTATAGACCAGTGATACTGTGGCATAGGTCAGTGATACTGTGGTATAGGTCAGTGATACTGTGGTATAGACCAGTGATACTGTGGTATAGACCAGTGATACTGTGGTATAGGTCAGTGATACTGTGGTATAGGTCTGTGATACTGTGGTATAGGTCAGTGATACTGTGGTATAGACCAGTGATACTGTGGTATAGGTCAGTGATACTGTGGTATAGGTCTGTGATACTGTGGTATAGGTCAGTGATACTGTGGTATAGGTCAGTGATACTGTGGTATAGGTCTGTGATACTGTGGTATAGGTCAGTGATACTGTGGTATAGGTCAGTGATACTGTGGTATAGGTCAGTGATACTGTGGTATAGGTCTGTGATACTGTGGTATAGGTCTGTGATTCTGTGGTATAGACCAGTGATACTGTGGTATAGGTCTGTGATACTGTGGTATAGGTCAGTGATACTGTGGTATAGGTCTGATACTGTGGTATAGGTCTGTGATACTGTGGTATAGACCAGTGATACTGTAGTATAGGTCTGTGATACTGTGGTATAGACCAGTGATACTGTAGTATAGGTCTGTGATACTGTGGTATAGGTCTGTGATTCTGTGGTATAGACAAGTGATACTGTGGTATAGACCAGTGATACTGTGGTATAGGTCTGTGATTCTGTGGTATAGACCAGTGATACTGTGGTATAGGTCAGTGATACTGTGGTATAGATCAGTGATACTGTGGTTTAGGTCAGTGATACTGTGGTATAGGTCTGTGATACTGTGGTATAGGTCTGTAATTCTGTGGTATAGGTCAGTGATACTGTGGTATAGGTCTGTGATACTGTGGTATAGGTCTGTGATTCTGTGGTATAGACCAGTGATACTGTGGTATAGGTCTGTGATACTGTGGTATAGGTCAGTGATACTGTGGTATAGGTCAGTGATACTGTAGTATAGGTCTGTGATTCTGTGGTATAGACCAGTGATACTGTGGTATAGGTCAGTGATACTGTGGTATAGGTCTGATACTGTGGTATAGGTCTGTGATACTGTGGTATAGACCAGTGATACTGTGGTATAGGTCAGTGATACTGTGGTACAGACCAGTGAAACTGTGG
Organism: Pecten maximus; assembly: GCF_902652985.1. Classification (NCBI taxonomy): domain Eukaryota; kingdom Metazoa; phylum Mollusca; class Bivalvia; order Pectinida; family Pectinidae; genus Pecten; species Pecten maximus. Next base: position 41,437,481 of record NC_047023.1, on the reverse strand, counting down.
TATAGGTCAGTGATACTGTGGTATAGGTCTGTGATACTGTGGTTTAGGTCAGTGATACTGTGGTATTGACCAGTGATACTGTGGTATAGGTCTGTGATACTGTGGTATAGGTCTGTGATACTGTGGTATCAGGTCTGTGATACTGTGGTATCAGGTCTGTGATACCGTGGTATAGACCAGTGATACTGTGGTATAGGTCAGTGATACTGTGGTATAGGTCAGTGATACTGTGGTATAGGTCTGTGATACTGTGGTATAGGTCAGTGATACTGTGGTATAGGTCAGTGATACTGTGGTATAGGTCTGTGATACTGTGGTATAGGTCTGTGATACTATTTTTAAGTCATTTTATAACAAATGAAGAAATATGAAATATTTTATTTTGAATGTTTTTTGAAAATAACTCAGTGTATATCTGATAGCTTGTTAGACTTAAAATGTTTGAAAGTATATATATCACCTCCACATTTTCTCCTATATTTGCTATAAAACAAGATTTTTTTTTTTCATTCCAGAGGTCATAAACTTGTGCTATCAGCCTTCCCTGCACAACAAAATATAGCTTCATTAACATTACGAGCTTTTAAAGACAGAATGGTCAGGTAAGTAACAAATGATATGGGAATCGATGATCAATTGAAAACAACATTTTGATTAAAAGTCGCATACCTGGTTAATAGCTATTTCAAATTTCTCTTACGCACACAAGCTTCAATAATGTAAATGTAGCATTTGCTGGCCATCTAGAATACCTGATAAAGACACACCAATGTATTGTAGGTGGACACGACTTCGTCTGAATATGATGCCTCTGGTAGCTGGATTTCTAGAACCCCTGGCGGATTGTATTCCATCAGGCCTTATAGGAAGTTGGACATGCTACCATTTCTTTGGAGTTCATATGTACTATTTTTTCCCTATCCACGTGTTAACAATGCTGTTTTTGGATTATTTACAATTACGGACGGTTCAGGTCAGTTAATTTGACTGTTTATCCTCTTTTATAAATTTGGTTCTAATTTTCCTTACTGAACAGCAATTGAAAATATGTCTTTATTTGATGTTTTTCATTTTCGATTCTTTTTAATAATTGTTACAGCAATATTTCAAATATAAAAGATATTCTTGCATATCCCACACCCTGCACAGAATGCAGGTATACTTAAGATCAAATTCACAATTAAAATATCAAAGAACTCCCAGGGTTCATTTAAGTTTAGCACCAATCATATGTATGATATGTGTAAGGTAGCTGTATATTTTTTAGATACCTGTTTTCAGTATTGAGATAATTCAAAGCACTTTTACAGATAAAGGGCACTTATAGAAAACAGATTGTCTTCTTTTGAAAAGAATAATTTTATATTTTTATTTTTATTTTCAGAATGGACCTCCACCATTTTCAAAGCTTAAATATGTGCTATGCTGGGTGTTCCGGGAATTCATGGCCACATTTATTTATTTAGAAGCCATTTTAAAACCACGAACAATTCCGTGGGGCAAAAAAGTATTCAAGGTGACACTGGGTGGACACACAACTCTATTGACAGACAAGGCCCATGATTGACATCAGGGGTTCTCTAGCCGTGCAAATTACCGCAATATGGATTACAAAATCCTCTCTAAAACGATCTGATTTGGTTTGTATTTAACGTGTAAAAATACAAACTGGCTGATACGCTGAACTATCCCTAGGTATGAGTGTTAATAAGTACTTCCTATTGGTGCGTGACCGTGTGGAATATCTGGTGTCACACTTTACACAATTGAAAACTTTCGACTGCTGGTTTCTTAGAAAAGCTTATAAACACTGCTGTTGATGATGGTACATTATCATTAGAAAGAAATCTTTGATTTATTTATGTCTACTGGAACTATTCTACTGTTTCTAACAAGCTCACCTGGGTCATGATTTTTAAAAGAGCTCTGAGGTATGAGGATGTCCTGCTGTAAAGAAGCCCGTATTTACTAGGTATTTGTACAAGCTATGATTTGTTACTGAGTTCCCCTGAGCCGAGTGACATTTAAGCGAGCTCAGATGTACGGGGAAATTCCATGAGCTGTGACTTCTTAATAAGCTACACTGAAGTGTAACTTCTGGTGAGCTCACCTTATCTAATTATTGATGAGCTCAACTGAGCCATGAATTCTGATGAGCTCACCTGTGCTGTTACATCTGATGAGCTCTTATTATGAGCAGATGAATCTTCTAATGAGCTCAAATGGGCTGTGACTTCTGACAGTCTCACCTCTCCCCAATATTCCAATTCGACTTCATTACAAGTTCACTGGTACGAGGAGTTCACTGGTACGAGGAGTTCACTGGTATGAGGAGTTCACTGGTACGAGGAGAGTTCACTGGTACGAGGAGTTCTACTTTCTTCTTAATGAGCTCACCTTTACTTTGAAATTCTACTGTGACATCGCAATGAGCTCATTTGTGCCAGATAATTCTAATTAGTTCAACTCTAGCAGAAAAACCTGCTGTGGCTGCTAATGACTGGATTGTATTGGGATAATCCTGCAGTGACTTCATAACAAGCTCATATTTTCCAGAAAAAATCAACTATCTTAAGATTCTCCTCCCCTATCATGGCATTGAACAGGAGGTGTTTAAAGAGATCTGAAAAATTGTAGAAAGAAACTAGAAATTCTGTAGTCAGAAATCACAACCATACAAGTTATACGCTATTATTGATTTTGTTTTATTTACTGTACTGATATTTCTGGATGTGTTCTCATAAAGTAACTTGGACAACGCAATTATTTTTCACCTAAGGATATGTCACATACCAAATTCCTTACACCTTAAGATTGAAATGGAATGGTCTGATGTAATATTATATGTCACATACCAAATTCCTTACACCTTAAGATTGAAATGGAATGGTCTGATGTAATAGTATAGGTTAGTCTTTAATAAGGGATCATAAGGAATCCCACTCAGTCTTGATTGACAGCCAGAAAGGTTTTATAAAACATAGATTGGCGTGTTGTTTTATGGAAGAATCTATTTGTCAAAGATGAAATTACTCCAGAGTAAATGAAATTGTTTAGGGTTCGTGGTAACTGTTTTTTTTAGATGGGTTTTAACCTTGTTGATATTGGTGTTCACTGTTTTGCTTGGTCAGATCCTTGTCTTGCATACAGTGCCACCTGAAAATCAAGGTAGACAACTCTGGCGATGCAGATCGGCCACTTCCTCTGGGTTACTGCTGTAACCAGAATCCACTCATGTTAGATGTGATTACAATACCATGTGCATTAGAGCATTTATTTTCTGACTTGTGGAGTTAGAAATTTGTCTATCAGCTGTTGTGTTTATTGTTACTTAATGTCGCAATGTGTTTATGTTAAATATAAATGTTAATGTTTGTTAAATATATATGAAGGATTTTTTTCACAAATGGACACCTGCAGAGATTTTAATTTTATCATAAGATGAGCCTGTTTTACGTTGTAATATGGCTAAAGTTGAGCCTGTTTTACTGTGTAATATGGCTAAAGATGAGCCTGTTGTACTGTGTAATATGGCTATAGATCAGCCTGTTTTACTGTGTAATATGGCTATAGATCAGCCTGTTTTACTGTGTAATATGGCTAAAGATCAGCCTGTTTTACTGTGTAATATGGCTATAGATCAGCCTGTTTTACTGTGTAATATGGCTATAGATCAGCCTGTTTTACTGTGTAATATGGCTAAAGATTAGCCTGTTTTACTGTGTAATATGGCTAAAGATCAGCCTGTTTTACTGTGTAATATGGCTAAAGATTAGCCTGTTTTACTGTGTAATATGGCTATAGATCAGCCTGTTTTACTGTGTAATATGGCTAAAGATGAGCCTGTTGTACTGTGTAATATGGCTAAAGATGAGCCTGTTGTACTGTGTAATATGGCTATAGATCAGCCTGTTTTACTGTGTAATATGGCTAAAGATCAGCCTGTTTTACTGTGTAATATGGCTAAAGATCAGCCTGTTTTACTGTGTAATATGGCTAAAGATCAGCCTGTTTTACTGTGTAATATGGCTATGTCATGATTAAATATTAATGGATACATGTGATGTCACATAAGAAATATATGATGTCATGATTCGACATCAGAGTCAAAATTAATTGGTATTATAGGGAATTGGAATTGAAAGTTTTCAGGTATTTTCTGATGAGTAATTTTGATAAATAGCATTGTAATATGGAATAGCCTTAAACTTGTTTTAATTTGATATACTGTATACCTGGTCATTTTCGCCCCCGTTTAATTTTCGCCCTTTGATGATAGGGCGAATTTAAGATGATGGCGAAAATTTCAAGCTGTATTGAAGAATTTACAAGTCATCGTACATAGGTCAATTGTAGTCGGAACCAAAACATACCCCCTGTGCTTTTCAAGTGAGTTTTAATCTATACCATCACAAGCAACACGTGTTATACTAGCACTAAATTTATAAAATAATCCATTGCTTTATTCCAATCTGTGTATGTGAAATAAAATCTTGATCTAAATCTAGGTCTAGTTAATTTGCAACATTACGTTCAGTTAAATCGAGAAAATGGGCTAAGATAGCGTACTAGGTTTAGTATATTTGATTTAAAAAACTATAAATACTAAGTAACTTTAAAACTTTAAAAATGATGCACACAAAAAAGCATCAAATTCTTGTCATTGTGAAGACTGATTTTATGAGTTCACCGTAGCTTGTGGCTTCCATCGATGTATACAACTGAACTAGAGAAAACACTGGTCAGTAATTAGTCACGGCACGGTGAACTTACCTTTCATCGTGTTTGCTTAAAATCGCCCATGCATACCTGATACTATTTGAATCAATAGGGGCTAAAAGTAAATCTGAACACAGGTAAAAGTTGTATATTTCAAACCTGATTGCATTTCACCCCTCAGCGGGATATATACGCATGTACAAAGAAAAGAAAATAGGGGAACTAGATAACTACCGATTGTTCCGAGTGCAACTGTATAGAGAATTTTGAACGGAATTTTCCGATTGTAAACGAGGAAAAGACATTTCATAAAAGTAGTTTAGGGCGAATTTAAAACGGGGCGAATATTTTTTGTGTTGATCAAGGGCGAAAATAACCTGGGGCGAAAAATACCGGGTATACAGTATTGCTCATCTAAAGATTTTTGACATATCAAATGGTTGGAACTTGTATTATAAATTCCTTATATTCCAATGACACTTATGATCCGCTACAGGTACCACTGGAGACAACCAGTCAATCTGTGCTTCACCTTGACCTAGGTATATCGTGTGTACTTTCCACTTACAACTGCCAAATTTTGCACCTCTTGGGATTACAGAGTGCTGCAAACTAACATCATGTCTCAAATTCCACTTTATACAGAGTTATGGCCCTTTGTTCAAAGGTGGGGCACTTAAGATTGCTTATTTTCTAATTGTCTGTCTTGTTTTTACAAAGAAAATAACTCTTAGGATTTAACAAAGGTTATAGGAATACATGGCATCAATTTATCAGGGTTTTCACTTGGTACTATGGTTTGGTTCCTAAGAATTCCAGAATTTAGTTTCAATTTTGATTTTTCTAGTTTGACCTAGGTTTCAATATTATGTTTTGACTTCTGATATTAACTAATGTCAAGGGTCAGCTAAAGGCCCTTAATGGCTCTGTGTATAGTATCACATTGAGCATAATTGAAATTTAGATATACCTGAAGTTTTTCAGATCAAGTTAATTAAAATATGAAACTAATGTAAGAGTTATTGATACGTTTAATTATCAATAGCCAGTTTGGATTATTCAAAAGATTTTTTGTGTATATCAATTTGAAACAGACAAAATCTAATTGGCACAGCTGTTTATCTGTATGGCAATATTTGGCTGTGTCATACTGAATTATAATACTCTGAAGTGTTACATCTTGAAGCTTTTTATTGCCATTTAAGATGAGCAATATGGTGAAGCGGTGCTTTTTTTATCTGCTGGCAGTAAAAACTGGCCCATTAGTTACTAGTATTGATACATACAAAATATACCAAATAGTTTATAGTTATTTATGTCATTTGTTTTGTTTTGTGTTGGAGTAATGTGAAGGAACTATATATATTCCAACTCTTGGTATTTGATATTAGTATGATAGTGTGTGGCAATATTTTTATACGTCAAATTATTATAGTCCCACTTTTTTATTCCTTTTACAATGAAACATTCCTTTTATGGTAATCTATTTATATACCAAACATCAGCAACAATCATTGGATGTCTGCATGGCTTTTTCATTTAAGGATATATGCTACTTTTCAATGATGTAAATGTACTTTCAAAGAGTTTCAAAAAAAGAAACACAAAAGACATAGAACACACTACATTCTGTGTGCTGATTGTAATCAAACAGCAAGGGACCTGGGTATCCAAGGTATGTAATCAAACAGCACAGGGACCTGGGTATCCGAGGTATGCATGCGCACAAATTATCATGCATACAATATGTATACCTGTCAGCAAGAATGTCCTGTTGTGTAGTGGTCATATTAATTAAAAAAATTTAATAAGAATTTGATACAATTTTTTTGTAGTAGAATAGAGCAAAGACTTTTTTGAGATTCAAAGTCCTTAGTCAGGCATCCTGTGTTGGTGCCACCTCATTTAAATGTGACATACAGCATCAGAAACCTCAATATAGACGGTTTCTACCAGCAGCAAGCACACACAGCAAATTACACTGAAAGACCCTGTATTTCATAAGGGGTCGTAACTCATAAGGGGTTGTAATTCATAAGAACTTAGAGGTATAATATGAGCATTTTGTACCCAAAGGCCAAATAAACACTAGGATCATTTATGGTAAGATTGACACTAAATCTTTTTATTGCATTTTTTGCCTGTAAAATATAGAAATTTTTTTCAAACTTATTTTTCCACTGCAGCGATGAGCAATGAATTAAAAGATTTTGCATTGAAAATATAAGAATTTGCAGTTAAAAAATAAGTTTTGCAGTGAAAATACAATGTATACGTTTTTCGTTTTTGACCAATCAGTGCAATCCTTTTTATTCACCTCATTGAAACTTGCCGATTTTTCCTATCAAAGCAAAGATAGACAAATTGGTTATTTTGCTGTATTTCTGAAATATTCAGACAGGTTTTTGATAAAAAAAAATTACTTGACGTTAGCTATGCATGCACAGATACTCCGTTAACAGCAGAAAACGCATAAATTGCATTGATCAGTCCTTTTAAAGCTGGCTTGGAGAAACAACACAAAAAGATGACGTTATGAATTATGTTACTGATTCCTGCACTTTTTCACAAAATTAATTTTTTCGATGTTTTTAATTTTGTTTATAAGTATGTAAAATGCAATAAAAAGAAAATTGAATGGTTTCCCTTTTGATGTAACATATATTTCTCTCATATGACAGAATATTTTGATATTTTTCACCCGTGCTTCTCACTCCTGCAAATATCAATATTCTGTCATACTCATGAAATATATTCTATATTTAACTTGAAACCATTCAGTATCCTCTATATCCTGAACGGCCTATATAAACATCATGAAATATATATTCTTTACACTCAATATTGGTTAATTCCAATGACAAGGAGAAAGGTGTCTCGGATTTATTTTTTTTTTTTTTTAAATCATATACCAGTGTGGTGCTAATGGTTGTTTGTAAGGTACACATTTAGAGGATTTCTAGCTAAAATAGCCAAGGAAGTATTTAGCTCAGGGACTTGGTACAAATTTTTAACCCACAGTCTATGTATCAAGACGGCTGGAAATTTATGCCAAATCTCTTTGTTACGTAGCAAACATTGTGAGTATTTTTATATAGCTTAATTGATCATTTCAGAAATTGATTATTCTTTCAATTAATTCATACACAAATGAAGGGAAATCTATCATTTTACTAATTTTAGCTTAATGTGTGCATTGTGGAGTAAAATATTTTGTGACATTAAATTAACACTTTAGTGTTGTACATAGAGAAATGAATGGAGTATAAATACAATATATTTATGTAAATGGCTTTGTTAAAATATAAAACAACTATTTTATGTATGAAATCCATGTTTTCTATACATTTCAATATCATGATTTCCTTTACATTTTGTACAACATCAATTGTAAATATTCTGTAAACTACCAGTATTGTACATAATCTAATTCAAATTGATTTGGAGATTTTTAAAAAACAATATATACCAAAATGTGATCTAATTTGAAATGAGAAAATGAATCAAACAATATCTGATTTTTTTTCTCCTTATGTGTTCAGATGTTCAGTACTCCACGGAAAATATGCATAATACAATTGCTCAATATTCATAACTATTTCTTGGCTTTGCAAGAGCAGGGCCTTGTTATGCCGAGGCAGGGCCATAATTACCCCGATATAGAATGGGGATGGGAATCATGAGACATATGTTATACAGAAGCAAGGTCTGTTCACACATGGTTGGAATCTTGTTATACAAGGATGGGGTCTAAACATCGAACAGGGAATCATCATTATCTTCTAGCTCTGTCATATTCATGACCTTCATCTCATTGCAATTCAGTTTCGTCCCATTTCTCATCTGTGTATCTGCTGATGAAGCATCTATATACATACATTTATATATATAATTTGAAAATATATTAAATATTTTAGATATTGATGTTAGAATTGACAGATGTCCCTGCCCTAATCAATATTCCTACCCTGTCTGTCTTCTGATAGAAGTAAGCATTTTAGAGCACTGATAGGCTCGGACATATGACTCACCCTCCATCCCTAACCACAGGACTGAGGGCTGGACATGACTCTCCCTCCATCCCTAACCACAGGACTGAGGGCCGGACATGACTAGCCCTAACCACAGGACTGAGGGCTGGACATGACTCTCCCTCCATCCCTAACCACGGGACTGAGGGCCGGACATGACTCTCCCTCCATCCCTAACCACAGGACTGAGGGCCAGACATGACTAGCCCTCCATCCCTAACCACAGGGACTGAGGGCCAGACATGACTAGCCCTAACCACGGGACTGAGGGCCAGACATGACTAGCCCTCCATCCCTAACCACAGGACTGAGGGCCAGACATGACTAGCCCTAACCACGGGACTGAGGCCAAGACATGACGCATAACCTCCATGCCTAACCACGGACTGAGGCCAGAGCATGACTAGCCTCAGCCCTAACCACAGGCTGAGGGGGGGGCATTACTAGCCCCCCCTAACCACAGGACTGAGGGCCGACTACTACCTCCATCCCCTAATCCCACCAGACTGAGGGCCAGACATGACTCCCTAACCACAGGACGAGGCAACATACTACCCTAACCACAGGACTGAGGCCAGACATGACGTCATCCCTACCCTGGACTAGGCCCAACTACTAGCTAACCAAGGCTGGGGGCCCGGACTATGACTAGCCCTAACCCCAGGACTGAGGGCCAGACATACTAGCCTACCACGGACTGAGGCCAGACTGACAAACCCTAACCAGGGGAACTGAGGGTCGGACATAAACTAGCCCTAACCACGGACGAGGCCGACATGACTAGCCCTAACCACAGGACTGAGGGCCAGACATGACTAGCCCTAACCACAGGACTGAGGGCCAGACATGACTAGCCCTCCATCCCTAACCACGGGACTGAGGGCCGGACATGACTAGCCCTAACCACAGGACTGAGGGCCGGACATGACTAGCCCTAACCACAGGACTGAGGGCCAGACATGACTAGCCCTAACCACAGGACTGAGGGCCGGACATGACTAGCCCTCCATCCCTAACCACAGGACTGAGGGCCAGACATGACTAGCCCTCCATCCCTAACTACGGGACTGAGGGCCGGACATGACTAGCCCTAACCACAGGACTGAGGGTCGGACATGACTAGCCCTCCATCCCTAACTACGGGACTGAGGGCCAGACATGACTCTCCCTCCATCCCTAACCACGGGACTGAGGGCCAGACATGACTAGCCCTAACCACGGGACTGAGGGCCAGACATGACTAGCCCTCCATCCCTAACTACGGGACTGAGGGCCGGACATGACTAGCCCTAACCACAGGACTGAGGGCCAGACATGACTAGCCCTCCATCCCTAACTACGGGACTGAGGGCCAGACATGACTAGCCCTAACCACAGGACTGAGGGTCGGACATGACTAGCCCTAACCACGGGACTGAGGGCCAGACATGACTAGCCCTCCATCCCTAACCACAGGACTGAGGGCCAGACATGACTAGCCCTAACCACAGGACTGAGGGCCAGACATGACTAGCCCTAACCACGGGACTGAGGGCCAGACATGACTAGCCCTCCATCCCTAACCACGGGACTGAGGGCCAGACATGACTAGCCCTCCATCCCTAACCACAGGACTGAGGGCCAGACATGACTAGCCCTAACCACAGGACTGAGGGTCGGACATGACTAGCCCTAACCACGGGACTGAGGGCCAGACATGACTAGCCCTCCATCCCTAACCACAGGACTGAGGGCCAGACATGACTAGCCCTCCATCCCTAACCACGGGACTGAGGGCCGGACATGACTAGCCCTCCATCCCTAACCACAGGACTGAGGGCCAGACATGACTCTCCCTCCATCCCTAACCACGGGACTGAAATAAACCTTAAAGAGTAATGTTTGTACAGTATGTAATCATATAATTGTACAAAAATAGAAACATGCCCCATTTTTATTCTGTCAAGCTCTGTCGTAATTTCAGCATGAAATGATTTTGTGTGTTGTGTACTACAATTGATGTACTAAAATGTCATTGTCACTGAATATAGAATAACCATCTGTTTTAGACTTTCAGTAAATAATAAAAAAAATATTTTTTTCGTTTCCTTTTAGCTCTATATATGTTGGGACCACATGAGGATCACAAGGTTGATAATTCTATTTAAAGTCTATGATATCTAACCAACATTTACAGACCCTGGACAGAATTTGTTTGACTCCCTGAATTCTAACTAGGTTGAAGTTTAAGGGACATTTCTAATTAACGTGACTTCTTTAATTGCTAAATATCAATGGCCAATAAACTGAAAACCCTTCCAGCAATACAATTAGGCCATACAGTTGACATTTACAGCATATATGAAAGCCACATGAATAGTTTGTAAAAGTAAATATTAATTATTGAGATGTGGAGAGTTCCAGAAAATGTATGTAAAAGTTCACACCCTTGGTTGCTTTTGTACATTAAGGCACTGCAATGCATATTCTGCACTGAGCGGCTTGTGAAATATTCCAAAAAAAAAACAAATATATATGTACACCAAAAATAGCATTATATCTGTTAAACTATGATGTACATGTACTTGGTAATAATCACTCTGTGACTTTCACTGCTCTATTGTAATTGTGATAATATTGTAATAAAACAGAAATCTTTAATCAACAGCATCTGGGAAACCCGATTTGTTTTTAACAACCATTTGGAAACATCAATACTTTTAAAAGTTTTTAACACCAGAGCATGTTAATTTTAAATTCAGTTACATGTACATGTATTCGAGATTGAAAGCTAAGAAACTGTGGAACAGATGCTTTTATAACTTCTAGATAGAGAAGGCAGAAAAATCACATCACTTTTAATAGACCTACCTCAGGGAGTCCTCGTTGTTTTATATATTTTGAGAAAAACAGCATATCCTAGTTTCTTAGGTGATTAATATGTTACTGCCTGCCTTGTTAATAGCTTATCTGGTAGCCATAGACAGTATCAATTATTTTATGAATGTAGAAAAAAACTGTAGATTATATATTTATTCTGTTGTGTATTTTCATTAAATCTTGTAAATGTTTGTTGTACCAATACAAATTAGATTTAAAATGGCTATATATATGGAGTAAATTTCTTTTTCATTAAACGAGAAATTTATCCACTTTTTACAAGTGAGCGGGTACAGATATATCTGTTGTTGTTGTTAAAATTTCTCTTATTTGGTCAAATTAACTTAGTAAGTTTGGTGGCCCCGTGTCTGGCATTTGTCCGTCCATTGGTTGATTTTTCAAATGATCAATTCTAGGAAGTACTGGATGAAATCAACTTTTTCATGCCAAATCATGAGAAGTTGTACAAATTCATCTCATTATTTTGAATTTTCCACAAGTGCCTTGGACAGAAATATTAAAGCCATATTTTCCCACTCACCAAACTAGAAGACAAATATTTTTTGACATGTAGCTATGTAGTGATTTTGGAGTAATACAGGGTAATACTGTATATTGTATCACGTAAAACTTTCAGAAAGAGACTCGACCTAGCTGTGACCCTGTTGTCATCCATCTTTCTTAGTGTTACATTAACCATAGAATCCAGTCGTTTTATCAAAGGCTTGAATATATTCTCCTTTGGCAACGATTGCTTATATTGATTTGGATCAGTAAGAAGACAAGTTCACCATTTATTTACCCAGCCACTACCAAGGCGATGTTGTCTGTTTCCAGATGTGTGTTGATGTCCACTTTATAACTGTTAAGTTTGTGTATAATTTGTTGTGTACCTGTATAAAGATAATCATGTAGAAAATACTGTATTTATCATTCAATAATCTTCTTTTTTTTTACCAAAAACATTCTCTCGAAGAGGAACCTATAACAAGATGATGAATTTGTATTTGTTGGGTATTTTTCCGTTGATAACAATTGACATATTACAAGGTATGGTGTATATATATGTAAATATAGTAAAGCTTTTAAATTTGTGTTATTTGAATGGTCCTAAATTAGAAAATCTTTAAATTGTGAAATGACAATCCAACACAAGAACTTGTTAACTTATAGGACAATCTAACACAAGGTCTTGTACATCATAATATGGATTTGGTATTAGTATTGATGTCAAAGATAAAATCTGCCTGAAACACATTTCATGTATTACTGTTGCTGATGAGCAGATCTTGAAACATATGCGATACCTGGTAGTGTATGGTCAGATTAGTTAGCATTATGTGTATGTACAAGGTAGATGTATGCTTTTTAGGTATTAACTGTAATGTAGTTTATTGTTAAAACAAAGTGAGATATATATTATTCATGTTACGTCATTTACTGTCTAAATATTTTATGTATACCGTTTAAGTATCTTTTGCAAACTTGTGATATCAAAAACGATGTATCTTAACTAGTGGTATCATAAATGTATCTTTACTAGTGATGTCATGAATGATGTATCTTTATAGTGATATCATGAATGATGTATCTTAACTAGTGATATCACAAACGATGTATCTTTAACGATGTATCTTTACTAGTGATATCATGAACGATGTATCTTTATAGTGATATCATGAATGATGTATCTTTACTAGTGATATCATGAACGATGTATCTTTATAGTGATATCATGAATGATGTATCTTTATAGTGATATCATGAACGATGTATCTTTATAGTGATATCATGAATGATGTATCTTTACTAGTGATATCATGAACGATGTATCTTTATAGTGATATCACAAACGATGTATCTTAACTAGTGATATCATGAATGATGTATCTTTACTAGTGATATCATGAATGATGTATCTTTACTAGTGATATCATGAATGATGTATCTTTACTAGTGATATCATGAACGATGTATCTTTATAGTGATATCATGAACATTGTATCATTACTTGTGATATCACAAACAATGTATCTGTATAGTGATATCATGAATGATGTATCTTTATTTGTGATATCATGAATGATGTATCTTTACTAGTGATATCATGAACGATGTATCTTTATAGTGATATCATGAACATTGTATCATTACTTGTGATATCACAAACAATGTATCTGTATAGTGATATCATGAACGATGTATCTTTATTTGTGATATCATGAATGACATTCCTATCAGTACCTACGGTATATATGTCTAATGATTATGGCACTCAATATATAGAGATAGCTAGAGTTGTCATGGGAAATAACTTATTTTCACATCATCATTCATCAAACTACTCATCTTACAGAATCTATCAATGTACTGTATTCCAGTATGTCAAAGGCTTTTGTATGAACATGACAGGAAAAAATAAAATATTAAACTGATATTTTCTGTTGTTTGTTATTTATTATATTAAGTAGAAACAATTCAACCTGCACAAAGACAACCAAGTGAAGTCAGACATATACACAAGAAATTAAAGAAAACATGCTTATGCTTTTCACAGTCTTATTGGGATCATGCATGGTCCTAATTAGAAATAAGTAAATATGCTATAACGTATACACTGACAATTCCATTGATATATTTACTTTTTGATATTCAAACTATGTCTTTTTAAAAGAAATGTTTATGTACAACAACTAAACAATTATAATGAAATATTTTCCTTATTTATAAAGTTATCAAAACAAAGAATTAAAATAGGCTATCTAGCATTGCCATATATCTTAGCATCTGGTACAATTTGGAAAATATTGACTGGGCCCTTGAGAGAAACCCTGAAGTCTATGTATGTATGTATCCAGTGATGATCAGTGAAAGCCACAGATGTTGGCTTTCGATTCACACCTTTTATTTTAAGAGTTTTGCAAGCTTTTTTCTGCAAATCACTTAATTTGTGGAATTTCCCACATTGCATGCGGAACCAGAAATGTTTTGCTGGATCTATGGTTGGGAAGAAGTACTCGGGAGGAGACAGATATACACCCTGATCTTCAGAGGGAGAAATGTTGTTTTGCTGATAATCATTATAAATAAGTGTCACAAAATGGGGCCCTGTGCTATCAAGAACATTCCACATGTGACGGAACGCAGGTAAATTGTCCATTAGTTTCTTCATGAATGGATGCCTCGCTTGACAACCTATGAGAGCATTGATTACTAAGTGTTCAAAATTTGCGTCAAGGATCGGATGTTCGTATGGTTCCTGACTTATGAAACAAGAGTATTTCCTTGCCATAGGATCTATAGGTTTTAAACTTTCCAGGTCCATATCAGCATAAACACCTCCGAATTCATACAGAATGATGTAGCGCAGGGCGTCAGCTTTACGAATACCTTCTGAATAATTATCAAACGTTGACAACAGGAATGGGTATTTATCTTTGATAAGTGCATGTGCACTTTCATCTGTCCAAAGAAAATATTCCCAGTCTGGGTGATTTGCTTTCCAAGTTTTAATCCAGTTTATGAATTTACTTGGAATTTCTGTGTTTTTCCATGTCTGATGTATAATCTTTGGGATTCTATAGGATCCAGAATTTGGAAATGATTCATAATTCTTCAGTCCTAATGGAACAAACCCATTTTCAACAGGGATGTCTAGGTCCTGAAAATTCCCATGAAGGCGCACTTGTTCGAATTTGATGATCCAGTGAAGTAGAAAAAGCAGGAAATTTCCAACAGCAAGAGTTTTAAGTGTTCCAGGGCTACCAAAGGCCGAAATAAAACCCTTCATCTTCCTCATCGGTCCTTCTTGTAACCTGAAATTGTAGACAGGAATTGAACCTTTTACGAAAATCTGGATCAAGAAACAACTTTAAAATCGTCTAGAGTCAAACAAGGTTTCCTAAGAACTGACTTTTAAAGATTAGATGCTGTATATAAAAAATATAAGCAGAGGGTCTTTTCAGAGGGTGAGGGATATTTAAAAAAATAGTCAGAAATACCTATATACACATGTATATAGGTATTTCTGACTATTTTTTTTAAATATAAAACTAGACATGCACCTGTGATTGGATGTGTCTAGACATGCCCCAGTGATCCAATTGAGGAAATGGAGTACAGTATACGTAGTCCCTTTTTGGCGGCCACAGGGAAATATACGCCATAGGTACACCATATGGGTTTTTGCACGCCATAGCAAAATATAACCGATATATATACACAAAATAACTCGTTTTTTCATCTTATTGTATCGTTTGGTGTTTTTTAGACGACCGTAGGATGCCCCCTACTCCAATAATATTAGAGGTTTACACGACAGGAAACTTCTGACAGGCTGTCGCAATATCCACCAATGTAATCAGGTGGAATAAGACCTCATATACGTATAGGAGTAGATGCCCCCCTGCAGCCGACCAGAGGAGATGGACCAGAGAGTAAAGTATACAGGTCTCTGCCTAAACCAAGTTACAGAAAAAATCGTGGGGTGTTAGACGATGACACCACATTGACAACTTACTCAGTGGATGAAGACGATGAAACATCAGTAATTTGTAGCATACATAAACGTTCTTGTTGACTTTCTAAAATTTACAACAGACGGCCTCTCCATCAACGGAAGTGACTTTGTCAAGGGAAGTAACTCAACCACATGACGTCTACGTTCTGCTTCATAGGTTGAAGACTACAAATTGAAATTCAGTGTTTGTCTAGCTAGCAATCAAAGTTAGTGTATTCCATCCATGCAACTTATTTTATCCATTGAAAGGGGAAGTGGAGTCAAGAATATTTTCACATTTGTCATATCGGGGGAAAATGCTACAAACTTCGGGTCAAGTCCATATTAAACTAGACTAGATCTATTTCAATAAAAAAAATAAACAAAAAAAAACTTTCATTTTTCAAGATCATCTGTCATGAAGGTTCAGGATGACCTACACTTATCGTGCTTTGTCTGTCGCTGTGTGCCGTCCGCTGTGCGTAAACTTTTCACATATCAATCAGTGTTGATGTTCCACTGGTCTGATTAAGCTGAAACTTGCTTGGAATAATCCTGACTTCAGATATGGTTCTGACCAAGTGTTGTTATTCCAAAATGCAAGGTGGCTACCATGTGACCAACAATATTAGCATATTTGCTATTGAGAATGTATACTATAATGGTAGAAGGATATTTAGAGTCAGATAACTGTTAATTAAGGCCCTTGGGCCTCTTGTTAACATATATAGGCCTACAAATCTAAATATGATATTTAATCATACAAATTGTTTCATATTTGTATTTGTAAGACTTGCTGCACTTGAGAGCACCAATATATTTATCCTTTTAAGCTGTTGATACTGAATTGATTTTAAACTTACATTTGGGAATCAAGACTAGTGGATCCAACTCCTACAAATACATAAGAGATCTTTCTCAAATTACCACAAGTTTCACATTGGCACTTCATTGTGCAAGCTAGACCACCATGTATTCCATTTTTACACTTTGAAAGAAGACAAGAGGCTCACTGGCCTTAACGGCCCCCAAGTTTTGATATATTTTTATTGCAGATTTGATTCCTGTGACCTTGAATTTGAGGTCAATTTTTCAGATTTGATTCCTGTGACCTTGAATTTGAGGCCAATGTTGTTCACCCCAGCATGCTAAAGGCTCAATATCAGGTCTCTGGACCTCTTGCTTA
Organism: Pecten maximus; assembly: GCF_902652985.1. NCBI lineage: Eukaryota > Metazoa > Mollusca > Bivalvia > Pectinida > Pectinidae > Pecten > Pecten maximus. The sequence goes on along the minus strand of NC_047023.1, from coordinate 41,420,188 downwards.
GTGAGAAAAAGTAATTTAGAGATATTAGCATATTTGACCTCTGTGACCTTGAATGAAGGTCAAGGTCATTGATTTGAACTATCTGTTATAGCCGTTCACCCAAACATCTATAGGTCCAATATCAGGTCTCTATGCCTCTTGGTTATCGAGAAGAAGTCAAAATTGTAAATTGTTAATGGACAGAAGACCAACAACAATGGACAAAAGGTGATTAGAATGGGTCTTTTGAGACTTCCTCTCAGGTCACCTAAAAAGGTCAAACATAGGTAAAACTGGCCAGGTGAGTGCCAATGTACCTAATTCACTACTGGAACTCTTGGTTTTACTGTTATCAGCCAAATATCATGACTTCAAACCTTTTGGAACAACGGATGAGATTATTCCTATGTGAACTTCCAAGTAGGTCAAGGTCATTTATTTTCAATAATTTGATGTCATCCTGCCAATCTATTAAATTTCTAGAAAAGGTTTTGGCAGATTTACCTTCGTTTCTCATTCATTTGAATACATTTTATTATCCTAGAAAAGTATAGTGGAGTCATCAATAGCCAGGACTGTGGAGCTAGAGCATTATACAAGACAACTCTGGTAAAGATCCTTGGTGAGTGGGTTGATCATCCTGTGTTGTCATGGTTGTGTCTTTGGGCAAGACTTTCAGGCTGGTTGTTTTCAGCAGCGTGTGATAGGCCTCCTGTATGTTACTCAGTGAGGTAACTACTACATGAAGACACTGCCTCAACATGAACGCGACTGTTCACATGCAATAAACAAGTAGAAATATCCTGACTATGTCTCATGGTATTATAGAAATATCCTGACTATGTCTCATTGTATTATAGAAATAGTCTGACTTACGATAGATTCAAAGCAACCATATTAGCTCACATTGTGATAATTAATGCATAAAGATGAACAACTCAAATAAAACATATTCAATATTATTTATTTCATAAAACAACTACAGTTAGATGTGGTTTTCGCCAATATCAAATTGGAGGGAAACAAAAAAATTTACAATTTTTACATATTGATTTTGTCAGAATTAATTTTTGCCATGATCTTAAATTGTCAAAATAAATACTTTCTTAACAACCTATCAATACATCTGTAAAAAAAATTACTCAAAGTAACATCCATTTCACATTTCAAGTAAACCTTATAAAAACTTTTACCCTGGTGTTCATACTAGAGTTTTTTTCTTTTGAATTCTTATGAAAAAGCATCTAGAGATAGAAAATTAATTCTTAAGTCATCGAGAGTCCATATATAACAGTCAAATTTTGAAGCAGATTATAGCATTTCAGTTAAAACTTTTTTAATTGTTACTTTTCATGAAAATTTGGTAGTTTTAGCTTGCACAGCAATATATCGAGAATGGCTTAGCTTCGATTTCTCCTCATTGTCTGTGACCCATTTTCAATCATACTGAAATGTAACAAAACTACCGTAGGTTTCCGACAATGCCTTCTCCCTAGTGTAACGACAATACTGTGGGTTCCCAAAAATGACTTCTCCCTAGGGTAACGACACTACTGTGGGTTACCGACAATGACTTCTCCCTAGTGTAACGACACTACCGTGGGTTACTGACAATGACTTCTCCCTAGTGTAACGACACTACCGTGGGTTACTGACAATGACTTCTCCCTAGTGTAACGACACTACTTGGGTTACCGACAATGACTTCTCCCTAGGGTAACAACACTACCGTGGGTTACTGACAATGACTTCTCCCTAGGGTAACGACACTACCGTGGGTTACTGACAATGACTTCTCCCTAGGGTAATGACACTACCGTGGGTTACCGACAATGACTTCTCCCTAGGGTAACAACACTACTGTGGGTTACCGACAATGACTTCTCCCTAGGGTAACGACACTACCTTGGGTTACCGACAATGACTTCTCCCTAGGGTAACGACACTACCGTGGGTTACTGACAATGACTTCTCCCTAGGGTAACAACACTACTTGGGTTACCGACAATGACTTCTCCCTAGGGTAACAACACTACTGTGGGTTACCGACAATGACTTCTCTCTAGGGTAACAACACTACTGTGGGTTACTGACAATGACTTCTCCCTAGGGTAACAACACTACTGTGGGTTACCGGCAATGACTTCTCCCTAGGGTAACAACACTACTTGGGTTACCGACAATGACTTTTCCCAAGCACATGATTTCTTATGTTGTACAATATTGCACCAAAATGTATTTTCCTCCATAAACCTGTTATCAAATTTAAATATTTATTTGTAAATACATTAAAACTACGCACCTATGAATTCCATCACTTACACAGCAGAGTTTGATTTTTGGTACATCTGGTGACATCAGCTAATTACTAAAGTCAGTTAAAATCTTTGTGATGTGAGCAAAGCAAAACATACCAGTAACCACCACATAAGTTACATTTCAATAACATGTTTTAACTTTCTACAAACCTATGAACTTAAGTCTTAAACAAATACAGTATATAATCAAGTTTTTTTTTATATGGTACATAATAGCTTTATATAAAGTGACTGTTGATTACCAACAAAGAGAGAAAGTTCTTCCCCTGCACCATGTAGGGAACCTCTTCAGGCTAACACACGAGACAGTTTAAAAGATTCATCAAATACATTAGAATCTATCTAACAGAAAAAGGTCATTTGTCACAGAAACCTGTGGAGAAATTTTCATCTGTAAGAACTATCTGCTTCTTAGATATCTATATATATATATATATATAAAACAAACATTGAAAATAGCACCATCATATGATAGCCAGGACTCTAACGACCAATATCCGATCAGGGATTCCATACATTTTCTGGTGTATATATACATGGCCATACCAAGTGGAGTTGACACACAATATTTCTGGAGGAGACCTCAACACCAAGTAAAATAGATCTATCGTTAAACTCACTTTTAAGTTTTGAAGTGCCATGCTATGATATTTAAAGTGTTTACACAATGTTATAGTTGTCTACAAAGCTCTGCCATTCATAACAACTATAAATTCCATATCATGGCAGATCAACACTCATATTTCCAAAAGATTTTGCAGTTTTATGATGACTTTAATTCATATGAAACTTATTTCTAAATCTTATCAAATTTTGATAAAATCAAGAATGATCCATGCATAAAAGTTTACTTTAAAAAAATCACTCAAAATGTTAAACACAACGTTAACCAAACTGCCTTACACAATATGTAGCATTAAAAACTGCATTACATTGTATTACCATAAGAATTTCATTTTTGTGACCTAAATGAAGAACTGAAACAGGAATAATTCTCTTTACACATAACAGAAAATACATGGAAACCCTACACAGATAATTCATCAGGACCAAAGAATAGTTTAGTAAGAACCTTGGCTATCTATCAACACTCTCTACAACCTTACCATACACACAGTACACACAAGCACACACTGTACCACACATATCTGACCCTCTTAAAGCTATATATGCAATATAACAATATAGATTTTGTAAACTTTTGAAAACTACAGTAGTAACATCTGAAAACTGATCAATCTGATGATTTTGTCCAGCACTTTTGTTCTCATCTCAAGTTTGCATCAGTTTACTAGCTATATGATGTCCTAGGTGTCAAATTTAAATATCCTGCTTTCTTAAAGCTGTATATTGTTTCACGCTATACCTCAGATCTGTCTCAAGTTACTTTCCTTTAAAATAATTGGAGTAGAATTACTGTATGACCGCTTTCAATGTTCAAATATTGTATACATGTCACTGATTTTTGTACATGACAATTGTGCACCCTTTCAAATTTGTTTATATCAGTTCTAGCATATTTTATTATATGAGCATTTTATAAGCAATTGATGTACTAAATTCAAATTAGCAGTCACTTGGCTTCTTTTAGAAAGGACAAAACATTTAACCTTAAGCCAAATTATTTTTTCTTTTCAAATTGAGTTTTGAATTGTTTCTATTTCTGTTCTTATGATGTCTCTTTTGTGTTCAATCTAAAAAAATCTAGTCATTTTGAAAATCAAATGTAACTGACATTACTACAGACATTAAGCTATGTAATCTTGATGCAACAGAGCCTGTGTTTAGAAAGTGATCCCATTTCAGAGATATCTAATTTTCTCAGTCTCAAATACTTAGAAAAGAATAGCATTCAGGCAGCTGACATTCAGCAAAACCTTGTTATCCAGTTTAGGAAGAATTATTAAGAGGAAATGAAATTCTGTTTACCCAAACCTTAGAATTTGACAACCACTATTAAGTTATTATATCAACCAGACATTAATGTATTGTACATGTATATAAAATGCTTAAATATATAGATAGGTATATCTATAACATGAAGAATTTTCTGTTTCATTCAAAACTGTAAAAAAAAATCTGACAAATAAATATGTCTATCACTGTCTATATACAAATACTGAACATTACTTATTTTCTATGTGCTCTTCATTTCAGAAAATGATTTTCTGATACCTAATTCAGCTGACATTAAAAAACATTCAGCCCAAACTGCATGCCCTGCGCTGTAAAAATATGTACTTAATACCTAAATATGGATAAGTAAAAAACAAAACAAAAAAACATGAAATATAAGAAATGTTGAAATTTGTATTTGTTTTCCAAGCTTAGTATAAAGCTATCAAATGGTGTATAAGACTTCAAATGTTGCTTAATCATATTTGATACATTTTCCAGCTGAGAGATGCAGGAATGTTCAACAAAAGATGAAAATCAAAATATCTACACCAACTGAAAGGGCAAAACATGCTTGATGATATAAGAATTCATACATAAATCAGTAAAACAGATCAGATGAATTTTTCATCATTATCTCTTTATACCCAATAACTCTTGTACAAATGCTTTACTGTCCAGAAATCATCTCCACTATTGTTCATATCAGATAAATCTGAAAAATATTTCTAAAAAAAAAAAAAATCTTTTCCCCTTATAAAACACCTATTAATACATCTAGACTTTTAAATTAACACGATTCTAGGTTAGATTATGACAAGTTTAGACAAATATTATATCATTTTGAAGATGGATCTTTTTTCAAATGGATAAGTGCTACAAAAACTGAACCTACATGGTATTTGTGCTTTGTTGTTGATTGGTCTAGTTAAGCAATCTTTCAAAATTTCAGGAATAAAAATTAAAAAAAAAACCATCAAATGGTGAACAGCAGAATCAATTAAAGAGAATACACTTTTTTCAACTTCCATTTTTTCCACTTGAATTTTAAATAGTTTCTTTCAGAGGGATCTTGGTGCCCACCATTGAATGATCTTTATTGGTTCTGTCAGACTGATCATCTGTCTATTTTTTCCTTTTTTCTTCTTTAATAATCTGATAACATGAACAAGTGGAACCTACAGTGGAACCTACATGTGGAACCCACAGTGGAGCCCACATGTGGAACCTACATGCGGAACCCACAGCGGAAACCACAGCGGAAACCACAACGGAACCCACAGTGGAACCCACAGCGGAACCTACATGTGAAGTTTGAGAGACATCTCTCCAGTCCTTTTCAAGAAATAGCTATAACAAATTTCAATTCTCAAAATAAAAGATGGCCGCCTGTCGCGGCCATATTCTTTTTCTGATAAAAAATCATAATTCAATAGGCACAACTAGGGACCAAGGGAAACCTACACATGAAGTTTGAGGAGTATCTCTGTAGTTCTTTTCAAGAAACGACGATAAAAACTTCAATTATTAAAATCAAAGATGGCCATCTGTCTGCCATTTTATTTTTCTGATCAAAAATCTAAATTTGATGGGCACAACTAGGGATCAAGGGGGACCTTCATATAAAGTTTGAGGAAAATCCCTCCAGTGCTTTTCAAGAAATAGCGATAACAAGAATTGTTTACAGACAGACAGACAGATGACGGAGGGACGACAGACAGACAACGGACCTTGGACGCAGGGCGATTTGAATAGCCCACCATCTGATAATATGCCCAGGTAACCATACATTAATTTTCGCTCAAAGACAGGGTGGGTTTATTGCAGGGATTGTAGGGGCTTGACCCATTCCTATGACCAAGAATGAAATATTTAACCCATGGGTTTGACCCCAGTAAATGACTTGGGGATCACATCCTCTGAATGCAAAATTACTTGATTGTATGTTTACTGGAACTGACCTGGGTGGCTAAATACCACACATCAGCTGAATGTCAGATCAATTCTGTATAAAAAATTAATCAAATTTAATATTTTTCTTTTCAATCAACATCAAAGCTCAAATATAATGCAGATTTTTTTCTCTAAAAGATGATACATGGTGTTATAAAAAGAAATCTTTGATTATACAAGGTGACGATAAATATATGTTTTGACAAGATAAGATTTTCATAAAATACTTTTACACACATTTAATGTTACTCAGACGAAAGTCACTATGCAGTTTCAATTTTTTCCCCAAATACCAAGTTTTGTAAATGATTTATTTCTAACTTGGCTTGTTCACTTTCACCCATTTCTTTCATTCATATAATATATAATCATAAAGTCACCTTTCTCTATCAATACTAAACTGGCCTGTGTATCTATCGACCAATCGTGAACAGATGTGTGTACAGGGAATCTCATTGATCCAATTCAAATTTGTATTTTCTTCAACTGTCAGCCAATCAGATCATATGTGTCCCCAAAATAAATTATTTGTCATCCATACTTGGTCTTCAAGACAATTGTGAATATAGGTGTTACTCAAGGAGAGTCAATCAAGGCAATAATATTGAGGAAGATTCCCGCTGGTCAGATAGATCCCCAATCTTCCCCGTGATAATGGATACCAGATCTACTCCAGGGAACTTCAACCAACCAGGTCCGACAGAACAAACCTAATCAAACATCTTTGTTATTAAGATTTAAAGGCACTGGACCCTGTCTGGCTGACTGTCGCGATCACACAATCTACCACATAATAATGTGTTTATAGTGTTACAACTTGTGAAAATAACAGAAAATCCACTTTGTAGAAGTGTCACTCAATCACCTTCCTCCAATTCTAGTCAAATTTTCATTATGCTGTAAGAACACTGTAGGTGTACCAACACAAGAAACTTGGTAATAAATATCCAATGCGACCACCATATCTGTTCACTCCACAAATTCATCAGCGATGGAAACACTGAAATTTCCCTTTTGATAAATCCTACAAAATCTATTTATAGTGTTCCACCATGAGTCACGTATTTTGAAATCCAGCTTCTTTACAAGCTGTTTTGTATGTCAGCCACATGACAAAATTGGCCAACAAGAAATGTCCAAGTGAATGAAAATGAATATCAAGAAGGGAGATCCAGTCCCTAGCCAACTTGAAACAAAGGAAGTGATAATGAAGACGAGTAGTCAATGAGAACAGATGTCATGTCATGTAGCGCTTTTTGTGGTCGGATAAAATTTCTGCGACTGCCACCAGCTGCTTGAGTGATGTCTGAAAACAAAAGGTACACATATAAAAGTTCAGCAAGATTACATTCCACTGATAACACAAGTGTAATTTTAGGGAGAAATAGAGGTCACATATCAAGTACCTGTTGTTATGGTATCTCTTTCACTCTCGTTAGTTATTTTCCAAAAGAAAAAGAAATCTATATGAGCTTTAGCAAGTGTTTTTGTAACTTTGGAACAATAACTAACTTGAGAGAAAACCTTATGTTTTTGTAACTTTAGAAAAATAAGAGAAAGAAATACCATACACAACAACCATGAGTTTGTGTGACCTGTTTCTACCACAATAGAAAACAACTTTTTGTTTTTCACTTGTACAGTTATAATGATTATTTCATGCCTTGGGAGTGAGAATAACACTCACCTATTGTTAGAAACTTAGTTATCACATCATTGTGTGTATCAAGAGTGTTTCAAAGAGAACTCATAACTCAATCATTAAAGTATGTTCATGAAAATTACTTTCTAGACTACACTGACTGATTAAGAATATGTTGTCATGGCAGACAACGTGGCATAATTAACACAAACTCCGATATCTATCAAAATTTGGAAAACTGATTTCCTACAGTATACTGTATATCTTTTAAATATCTTTTCATAATACCTTTGACCAGCTAATATACAATGTTTTCCACATCTCCTAAACTCACTAGTCTATACTACAGTTTACCTTTCAAACTCCTTTTCACCCTACCTTTGACTCGCTGAGTTTCCTGAGTTCTGACAGATGTGAGGCACAGATCTGATGAATGGTGGCAAGATTTCTGGCAAGGTCATTAACATTCACCTGAAGACGACTTATGTCCACTTCCTCCATATTCTATAAAGTACATAAAACCAAGGTGATATGAACATGGCTAATAGTAGTATATTTCTGTATCAAAGTGTTAGTTAATGGTATACATATTTATTTGCCGTGGATTCAATTTTGCTACATTTGCACTCATTAAAGATGCTGTGAAATTAAATACCCTGCATTGTATTTTTTTTAACTTTATATCATCATATATCTACGCATAATTACAAATATATAACTGGTACATGTGTTTACCTGTTTGATGTGAAATTTTGACAAAGTATTTTGTACAAAATTCAAATATTAATGACATAAGTTATCCCAAAAAGTTCTGTTCATTTTAGAAGTGGAAAGTCGAATGTATTAATTCATGATTTATGATGTAATGCTTTAATATTGTTACACTATATAGGACAAACGTCTGCAGATGTGATTATATTTGGGAAAGGGCTTCCTTATAAATCCAATAGCTGAAAAGTAAGACTGCATGGAAGATAAATTAATATTTATCAAAGAGTACAACGGTATCTTAATAGTGTTGTAACTCCTCAGGATTTAGGAACTTACTGATAATTCATCCAAAAACACCACCATCCTCTCCTTGTTTCGTTTTATGAAGGGATTGATAACTTCCATGAAGGATTCCTACAACAAGAAGATGTTATTGTTCAACACAATATTTGTTTATACTTTCAGATTATGTTGTAAAGTTCTATACATGAATGGAGGACAAGTGATTGATGATAATGGTGACATACAGGATGATGCGCGAGAAACAGGCATCTCAAACAAAAGGTTCAGAGGACCTGTTTTGCTCTTCTGCAAATGGCGAAAAGGTGAAATACCAAGAAAGAAAAGTTTTTATGAGAAATTTTAAAACTGGCTGATGTATTAAAGATAACAAGGGCCCGTTGGAGGGCCACAACATACGCCCGCCGCAATATTTGACACTTGGAAGAGGGGTAGTTTCACAGGTTGTAATGCTTTAAAATGAAGTATCATTGTTGGAAAGTTGGAAGGAGATATTGATACACATAATGGTGTGTAGTTGAAACCGAAGGGCAACTTTAAATGATGAGATGTATATATGTTGCAAATATGGGAAACCTTGGTTTAGATACAACAACACAAAAATTAGTTCACATGTTTATATACAGAATATACAAAGCCTGGGTCGGGTAGTATTGAAGTTATGGTCCGGATAAGTAAAATCCTCAAAGGGCAATAACGCCGCTAATAAGGGGGTTAAGGGGCATAATTTTGGTATGTGACACTCCGGCTCATCTAGATGTATATTTGTGTTAAGTATGGAGAGCTCAACACCATATATATATATATGTCCGGAAGTAAAATCATCAAAGGGGAATAACTCCACAAACAAGGGGGTAAGGGGCATGATTTTGGTATGCGACACTCCGGCTCATCAAGATGTATATTTGTGTTAAGTATGGAGAGCTCAACACCATATATATATATATATGTCCGGAAGTAAAATCATCAAAGGGGAATAACTCCACAAACAAGGGGGTAAGGGGCATGATTTTGGTATGCGACACTCCGGCTCATCAAGATGTATATTTGTGTTAAGTATGGAGAGCCTGGGTCGAGTAGAATTGGAGTTATGGTCCGGAAAATTAAAATCATCAAAGGGGAATAACTCCGCAAATAAGGGGGTAAGGGGCATGATTTTGGTATGCGACACTCCAGCTCATCAAGATGTATATTTGTATCAAGTATGGAGAGCCTGGGTTGAGTAGTATTGGAGTTATGGTCCGGACAAGTAAAATCATCAAAGGGGAATAACTCCGCCAATACGAGGGTAAGGGGCATAATTTTGGTATGCGACACTCCGGCTCATCAAGATGTATATTTGTGTCAAGCATGGAGAGCCTGGGTCGAGTAGAATTGGAGTTATGGTCCGGAAAATTAAAATCATCAAAGGGGAATAACTCCGCAAATAAGGGGGTAAGGGGCATGATTTTGGTATGCGACACTCCAGCTCATCAAGATGTATATTTGTATCAAGTATGGAGAGCCTGGGTTGAGTAGTATTGGAGTTATGGTCCGGACAAGTAAAATCATCAAAGGGGAATAACTCCGCCAATACGAGGGTAAGGGGCATAATTTTGGTATGCGACACTCCGGCTCATCAAGATGTATATTTGTGTCAAGCATGGAGAGCCTGGGTTGAGTAGTATTGGAGTTATTGTCCGGACAAGTAAAAACATAAAAGGGGAATTACTCCACAAATACGGGGGTAAGGGGCATGATTTAGGTATGCGACACTCCGGCTCATCAAGATGTATATTTGTGTCAAGTATCGATAGCCTGTGTCGAGTAGTACTGGAGATATGGTCCGGACACCATATGTGCCCAAAGTAAAATCATCAAAGGGGAATAACTCCACAAATAAGGGGGTAAGGGGCATGATTTTGCTATGCGACACTGCGGCTCATCAAGATACATATTTGTGTCAAGTATGGAGAGCCTGGGTCGAGTAGTATTGGAGTTATGGTCTGGACACCATATGTGCCTGCCCGCCCGCCAACATGATAACATAATACGTCCGGTCTTTCGACGGGCGTATAAAAATGAAAGCAATGAGTTGGATATATCAACTAACCAATAAGGTTAACCTCCTCCTTCTGGACACCTCAAACATTTTGCCAACTTAATGAAACTAATGTGACCTACCTTTGCTCCAAACTCCACCAGATTAGCTAAGTTTTGAAGGGCCTTGGCGACAAGTTTAAGCGTCCTTGATGCCATTTCTGTAGGAGTTTCTGTCAACAAACAGGAAATTTGTTAGAGGTGTAAAATTGTATCCGAAATACATCTAACGGTCCAACATTAGTAGTTCTAAAGAGGAACTTATCACACTTCCAAACCATGTGTACATATGCCTCTGAATAACATAAGCAAAATTTATGGTTGGGACATTTTTCACAGCAGGTCCTTTTAAGGTGCACGGAATCCAGATGACAATTCAACAATTTCAAATGGGATACATAAAGTATCTAATCTTGATGTACCTGTTATAGTGTTACAATGTGTGAAGTATATAGACCCTGATTACTATTGTAAAAAATACAACGAAATGTGATTGTCTTACCTGATATTAGATTGAAGGACTTGGGGTTGATTATTGCAGGGCAAAGCAACCGCAGGAATATAAACCCACTGTAATACAGTTATTACACAGTTAAAAGTGAACATATATCCTACCAATATATACGTATCACATTAACATTATAATATCACAGATTGTGGAGGTAAATATGAAGTCTGATGTTGAAATTAGAAACAAACATTGACCAGGACAAAAAATTGCATTTTTTTTTTTTTGCAGTCAAATTTCATCATAAGTTTTTTTTTTTTCTTTTTTAAAAAAATGAGAAGCCATAACAAGAGATCCCAGAGGGATCTTGGCGCCCACCATTGAATGATCTTTATAGGTTCCATGTCAGATTGATCATTTCTCTTTTTTTACCCTTCCTCTTACTAATCTGTGTAAATTGAGAAACATCCCTCTAGTGCTTTCTAAACAAGGGAAACTTATATATGAAATTTGAGATTTAGTGATAATGGCTGTCTGCCGACAATGTTTTCAGATTGGTCCAAAAATGCATCACAATGGACCAAGAGGAACCTACATATGAAAATTGAGAAAGATCCCTTCAGTACCTTCTGTAAAATAGCAATAACAAACTTCAGTTGTCAAAATCCAAGATGACTGTCTGTTGGCCATGTTGTTATCCGACTAGTCCCAAAATGAAATATGCACAACTAGGGACCAAGGGCAACAGACATATCAAATTTGAGAAAGATCCCTTCAGTTCTTTCTTAGAAATAGCGATAACAAACTTCAATTGTCAAAATCCAAGATGGCTGTCTGTCGGCCTTGTTGTTTTCTGATCCGTCCCAAAATGCAATATGCAAAACTAGGGACCAAAGGCAACCTACATATGAAATTTGAGAAAGATCCCTTCTGCACTTTCTCAGAAATAGTGATAACAAACTTCAATTGTCAAAATCCAAGATGGCTGCCTGTCGGCCATGTTGTTTTCCGATCGGTCCCAAAATGCAATATGCATAACTACAGACCAAGGGGAACCTACATATGAAATTTGAGAAAGATCCCTTCAGTACTTTCTCAGAAATAGCGATAACAAACTTCAATTGTCAAAATCCAAGATGGCTGCCTGTCAGCCATGTAGTTTTCCGATTAGTTTCAAAATGCAATATGCATAACTAGGGACCAAGGGCAACCTAGGTATGAAATTTTAGAAAGATCCCTTCAGTACTTTCTCAGAAATAGCAATAACAAACTTCAATTGTCAAAATCCCAGATGGCTGCCTGTCGGCCATGTTGTTTTCTGATCGGTCCCAAAATGCAATATGCATAACTAGGGACCAAGGGGAACCTACATATGAAATTTGAGAAAGATCCCTTCAGTACTTTCTCAGAAATAGCGATAACAAACTTCAATTGTCAAAATCCAAGATGGCTGCCTGTAGGCCATGTTGTTTTCTAATCAGTCCCAAAATGCAATATGCATAACTAGGTACCAAGGGGAACCTACGTATGAAATTTGAGAAAGATCCCTTCAGTACTTTCTCAGAAATAGCGGTAACAAACTTCAATTGTCAAAATCCAAGATGGCTGCCTGTCGGCCATGTTGTTTTCCGATCGGTCCCAAAATGCAATATGCATAACTAGGCACCAAGGGGAACCTACATATGAAATTTGAGACAGATCCCTTCAGTACTTTCTCAGAAATAGCGGTAACAAGAATTGTTAACGGAAGGACGGACGGACGACGGATCACGGACGAAAGCCCACCATCTGATGATGGTGGGCTAAAAACATCATTTGCGAAACAAATACCAGTTTTGATAACAAGAGGCCCATGGGCCTTAACGGTCACCTGATTTTTGAAATATTTCAGTAAATTTGAATGAAAGAATGAATTTCAAAACAAATAAAACAAATGATAGTCAAAAATGTGATTTCCCTATAACTATAGTAAAGTTTATCCCCTCCCATGGGGCAAATGTGAGACCCCAGGGCTAGGAAATTCACAATTATGGTAAAGCACCTTAAGACCCTTCGATCTGTGAAGAGTATTTAATTCTACCTTATTTGGGTTGTAAGAAAAAGATTTTTAAAATTTCAGTTAATTTGACCCTTTTTGGCCCCGCCCATCAGCCCCTGGGGGTCAGTCAGGGCCAACATGTACATACCATCAAACTGTCATCCTATGCTGATAATTTGAACCAAGTTAGAATAAATTCCAATAGAAATCCAACAAATAATAGTCAAAAATGTGATTTCCCTATATAAACTATAGTAAAGTTTACCCCCTCTCCAGGGGCAAACGTGAGACCCCAGGGTCATGAAATTCACAATATTGGTAAAGCACCTTAAGACCCTTCCATCTATGAAGAGTATTTGATTCTAACATATCTGAGAGTAGAGAAGAAGATTTTTGAAATTTCAGTCAATTTGACCCTTTTTGGCCCCGCCCACCAGCCCTTGGGGGTCAACCAGGGCTTACATGTACATACCATCAAACTGTCATCCCATGCTGATAATTTGATACAAGTTAGAATGAATTCCAATAGAAATCCAACAAATAATAGTCAAAAATGTGATTTCCCTATATAAACTACAGTAAAGTTTACCCCCTCCCCAGGGGCAAACATGAGACCCCAGGGTCATGAAATTCACAATTTTGGTAAAGCACCTTAAGACCCTTCCATCTATGAAAAGTATTTTATTCTACCATATCTGAGAGTAGAGAAGAAGATTTTTGAAATTTCAGTCAATTTGACCCTTTTTGGCCCCGCCCCTCAGGCCCCTGGGGGATGGGGACCATATAATTCACAATTTTAGTTGAACTTTAGCCATAGAAGCTCCCTGCCAAATTTCATTGAATTTGGTGCAGTGGTTTTGGAGAAGAAGTTGAAAATGTAAATTGTTTACGGACGACGGACGACGACGGACAAAAGGCGATAAGAATAGGTCACTTGAGACTTTGTCTCAGGTGACCTAATAAAAATGGAATTATACAGTTATGCAATACATGACAATAACAGGACATGAGGTGGATGGAAAAAAAGATCAGTATAAATATGAAATCACTAAGATATGTCACTCTTAGCATGTCAAGCTCTCCACAGAACTAAATTTCAATCTGAATCTGCATCAATTAAAGCTTTAGAATGAAGCAGATTCTTACCTGACAACTCGAGTTCTCACACTCTCATCGTTGATCCACTTAGCTGCCACACTTCTCTGTAGACAACCACATATAAACCGCAGTACTCTGAAACACAATGACAGCTTATTATCCCAGCATACTTCAGTACTCTGAAACACAACGACAGCTTATTATCCCAGCATACTTCAGTACCTTGAAACACAACGACAGCTTATTATCCCAGCATACTTCAGTACTCTGAAACACAACGACAGCTTATTATCCCAGCATACTTCAGTACTCTGAAACACAACGACAGCTTATTATCCCAGCATACTTCAGTACTCTGAAACACAACAACAGCTTATTATCCCAGCATACTTCAGTACTCTGAAACACAACGACAGCTTATTATCCCAGCATACTTCAGTACTCTGAAACACAACGACAGCTTATTATCCCAGCATACTTCAGTACCTTTAAACATAATGACAACACAATGAAAAGAGCTAACTGCAGTAAGGCCAAAAAAGTTGATTACTTGGTTCTCAGGCTTATTTTTTTTTTGTAGGGAGGCATTTTTTTTTTATGAATATAAAACTTTCAACAAATTTAGCTTCATAATCCCTTATGAGTTTATCTCCATTTAATTTCCATGAAATCTACTCAGTTTAGTCGACAATTCATATTTAATTTCCATGAAATCTACTCAGTTTAGTTGATAATTCATAAGTATGTAAGAAACATCTAAAAATGTGAACCAACCCTGTGCACGCCAAGTTACATCTCTGGATGATAAACAGAAAAGCATGGGTTTGTTTATCAAATGCCAAGAAGATTCACTACCAATTCATGATAGCTTTTCACATGTTCCCTATCTTCAGTTTTTGTGTAACAGACTTATGGTGACTCCGTAAGTCGTAGATGATGTTGTGAGTTTACCCAATCATTTGACTCTGTAAGTCGTATATGATGTTGTGAGTTTACCCAATCATTTGACTCTGTAAGTCGTAGATGATGTTGTGGGTTTACCCAATCATTTGACTCTGTAAGTCGTAGATGATGTTGTGGGTTTACCCAATCATTTGACTCTGTAAGTCGTAGATGATGTTGTGGGTTTACCCAATCATTTGACTCCCTAAGTCGTATATGATGTTGTGAGTTTACCCAATCATTTGACTCTGTAAGTCGTAGATGATGTTGTGAGTTTACCCAATCATTTGACTCTGTAAGTCGTATATGATGTTGTGGGTTTACCCAATCATTTGACTCCGTAAGTCGTAGATGATGTTGTGGGTTTACCCAATCATTTGACTCCGTAAGTCGTATATGATGTTGTGAGTTTACCCAATCATTTGACTCCCTAAGTCGTATATGATGTTGTGAGTTTACCCAATCATTTGACTCTGTAAGTCGTAGATGATGTTGTGAGTTTACCCAATCATTTGACTCCGTAAGTCGTAGATGATGTTGTGAGTTTACCCAATCATTTGACTCTGTAAGTCGTATATGATGTTGTGGGTTTACCCAATCATTTGACTCTGTAAGTCGTATATGATGTTGTGAGTTTACCCAATCATTTTCTTTGCCTTCGTAGCAGCAACCAGTACGTCTGATTGACTTTGGGTTTCTGATGCGTGGCGTTGATCGCTGGTCTACCATTTTTCAAAACAAATCAGTTCACGCATGCCTGCATGGCATATTTTTCTGACTCATTTACATAAAGAGAGCGGAGCATTAGGTATTCCCTATGATCAGTGGGTCGTTTCTTGGTTTTAATTGTAATTATAAAGAATGAAAGTATTCATTATCACATTCTATCATTATAAGGGTATATATTCTATCATTCAACATAATTTTGTACTTGTCAAAACTTATATGTTACGAAAACACAGATGGGCTTCATTCAGATGTTTTTGTGACTTGCAGCTGATTTTCTGCATCTTTTTAAAAAAAAAAAGCTGGCTGATGCATTCCCAATTTTTCTTTATCATTTTTACAATAAAATGAGCAATGTTGCACCCTTAATTGACATGCATACGAGCCTAAAAACCAGGTAAATTTTTTGGTCTAAGTTGAGTCATGCTGACAAAACAAATGCAGCAGCCTGAAACAGACAAGGACTTTTCAACGCCATGACAAAAACAACAGGGATTTATTAGGATTAAAGGCATATATACTTACAAACAGCTGGTTTTAGCTTTAATGATGGACTCTGTTATGTTGTTAGGGTGAATTTTGTTTAATTGTCTATATATAGTAATACAGGACAGCTTGTTATAGCTTTAATGCTGGACTCCGTAACATCGCTAAGGTGACTTTTGTTTTAATGTCTATATATACTTACACAGGACAGCTGGTTATAGCCTTAATGATGGACTCCGTAACGTCGTTAAGGTGATGGAGAAAATTCTCCCTGTTGGCTGATATGTCAGCTCCACTCTCTAATAGTTGTGGATTCAACTACAACAATCAATACACTGAAACACTACACAACAAGAAATTGTTCTCATTCATGACATAATACTTCAATCATTAAACCTGAAAGTCTTTGTTAATGGTAATGTCAAATAAAATGAAGAATTCAACTGAGATATATGTCATAATGTCCTTGATTTAAATTGTTAAGTGTTTCTTTGAATCTTTGAACCAACAGTATTTTCTCCTTTGCTTTTTCTCTAAGAGAATTCAGCATTTTCTAAAAAAAATTTTTAGAAGAATAAACTGTCAAAACTATAGTGTGACCAACTGCTCTTAATAATGTTTATTCATAATCAAGGCTTATTTTGAAACTTTCAAGAAATGTATATTTAAGGCTGTTAAGTTTGTTTTAATTTTTTTAATTTTAAGTCCTTTTCAGGACCTGATCCTTGTTACTGTTGAACATGTACCTCACAAGACTGTTTACTGTCAAGGATCCGTAATATGCTGTCCTTCAGGGCATTGCTCACAAACTGTGTCGCTGTCATCTTCATGTACTGGTCCATCAGGGTGGTCGCCAGCGATGTTGACCGAAAAAGGGTGGATACCTCCTCTGTTTCAATGAAAGAGAATGATAAATACAATTTGATCTTGTACAAAATATGATTATTGAAGATTTCAAGTTGATCATTCAGCAAATATTGCAATAAGCACAGACAACTATGATTAAGCCTATAAATCTTTGTTAGCTGGACCATTCTAGATATTGTTAATACACATGGTACATCATATGACTTGACCATTTATTCATTAAAAGTAAAGGGAGTGAATGGTGGTTATATACAAGTAACGCCATTAGACATCCTTATACTCACCTTCACGAGCAATTTCAAAATCATTCATCGTCTTGAGAATGACCTTCTCCTGTTTCTCATGCCGGAAGATCTGAAGAAGTGCCTTTGCCACAGGAATTCGGTCGTTACCACAGAGATTGAATAGTTCCAAAATGTTGCTGAGATCACCATTTAGGATAAGCTATACCAAACAAAAGGGAATTGTATTAATCTAAATGGTCAGACATCGAAAGCTAACAGACCCTTGAGGATAAGGCTCTCTCTGTTAACATAACAAAGGTCGGAATTTTAATTGGTCATAATATCCTAACTATTAAGTAAACTTTTCCAATGATGTTAGCATAGAAACTGAAGTTGTTTTGTGAAATCTTTCAGAATATCAAGAATTAAGATTATTTTGCATCAGATGAAATAGATAATTCAACCCTTAAAATCAAGCTCCCGGTACAAAATTTATAACAATAAATTCAAGTAAATGTTGAGGTGACAACCAGATTTTGACATGGCATGGCAACAATAAATTGACACGACAGCTATATGTTGACACGACAACCAAATGTTGACATGACAACCAACTGTTGACATGACAACCAACAATGACATAGGACAATCAAACTTTGATATATGACACCATTAATGTTGACATATCATATATGACAACCAATCATTAAAACATGACAACCAAATGTTGACATGACAACTAACATGCAGTAGTCAAGACAACCTGACAACCAGGAGATATAACTGATTACCTCCTTCAGTGTGGAGTACTTTTCCTCAGGCATTATGATCTCGTGAAGGTAGCGTGCACGAATACGTAAGGAACCAGTCTCACTACGCATGGCAGGATTCAGAGCTTGTAATGTGTGCCACTTGTCATAACAGTCAGTGTCTTTTACATCTAACACTGGGATTGTGATGTTGGCTGTAACAATAAATCAGTATAGAATGGTCATCAAATCTCAACTGGTTACATGTCATTTGACAGCACAGTAATCAGTCAGCAACATGTTAGGGCTAGTCCTGTATAACATCTACCCAATGTATAGGGAGTCCCAACGGGAACCATCAAAGGATAAATTCTGCATGATATTCCATAAATGAAGACTGTTGGGATGTCTCTATGTAATCAGGTACCAATTTTGGTTTAACTTTTTGAGCAACATATCTTAACATACAGCTTTAAAGTGAAGTGTTGAAGGCACTGCTGTCACTGTTGGAAAAGTAACACCAATGTCTTGCTTGATCTAGCTAATCTAGTTTGGTGGCAAGGACAATTTCAAAGTTATTGTCATATTTATCATTCATTTATTAGCTGTGATTCCCAATTAATTGATCTTTCGTTAAATTCACAATTGTGAGGATCACACTTACCGATTTCTTGATCTTTCGTTCGTCGGCTGTGATTACAGATCGTTATGCTGAAGTCTTCTATGTCACATGGAATATCACTGTAATGTAAGAATGTTACACTGGTAAAGTCAGGTGAGTCAGGACTTACCATATCTAATAACCCTGTACCAAACACTATATCTACCATGTCTAATAACCCAGTACCCAACAGTATATCTACCATGTCTAATGACCCAGTACCCAACACTATATCTACCATGTCTAATAACCCAGTACCCAACAGTATATCTACCATGTCTAATAACCCTGTACCCAACACTATATCTACCATGTCTAATAACCCTGTACCAAACACTATATCTACCATGTCTAATGACCCAGTACCCAACACTATATCTACCATGTATAATAACCCAGTACCCAACAGTATATCTACCATGTCTAATAACCCAGTACCAAACACTATATCTACCATGTCTAATAACCCTGTACCAAACACTATATCTACCATGTCTAATGACCCTGTACCAAACACTATATCTACCATGTCTAATGACCCAGTACCCAACACTATATCTATCAAGTCTAATAACCCAGTACCCAACAGTATATCTACCATGTCTAATAGCCCAGTACCCAACAGTATATCTATCATGACTAATAACCCAGTACCAAACACTATATCTACCATGTCTAATAACCCAGTACCCAACAGTATATCTACCATGTCTAATAACCCAGTACCCAACACTATATCTACCATGTCTAATGACCCAGTACCCAACACTATATCTACCATGTATAATAACCCAGTACCCAACAGTATATCTACCATGTCTAATAACCCAGTACCAAACAGTATATCTACCATGTCTAATAGCCCAGTACCCAACAGTATATCTATCATGACTAATAACCCAGTACCAAACACTATATCTACCATGTCTAATAACCCTGTACCAAACACTATATCTACCATCTCTAATGACCCTGTACCAAACACTATATCTACCATGTCTAATGACCCAGTACCCAACACTATATCTATCAAGTCTAATAACCCAGTACCCAACAGTATATCTACCATGTCTAATAGCCCAGTACCCAACAGTATATCTATCATGACTAATAACCCAGTACCAAACACTATATCTACCATGTCTAATAACCCAGTACCCAACAGTATATCTACCATGTCTAATAACCCAGTACCCAACAGTATATCTACCATGTCTAATAACCCAGTACCCAACAGTATATCTACCATGTCTAATGACCCAATACCCAACAGTATATCTACCATGTCTAATAACCCAAGTACCCAACAGTATATCTACCATGTCTAATAACCCAGTACCCAACAGTATATCTACCATGTCTAATAACCCAGTACCCAACAGTATATCTACCATGTCTAATAACCCAGTACCAAACAGTATATCTACCATGTCTAATAACCCAGTACCCAACACTATATCTACCATGTCTAATAACCCAGTACCAAACACTATATCTACCATGTCTAATAACCCTGTACCCAACACTATATCTACCATGTCTAATAACCCAGTACCCAACACTATATCTACCATGTCTAATGACCCAGTACCCAACAGTATATCTACCATGTCTAATAACCCAGTACCCAACACTATATCTACCATGTCTAATAACCCAGTACCCAACACTATATCTACCATGTCTAATAACCCAGTACCCAACACTATATCTACCATGTCTAATAACCCAGTACCCAACAGTATATCTACCATGTCTAATAACCCAGTACCCAACACTATATCTACCATGTCTAATAACCCAGTACCCAACAGTATATCTATCATGTCTAATAACCCAGTACCCAACACTATATCTACCATGTATAATAACCCAGTACCCAACACTATATCTACCATGTCTAATAACCCAGTACCCAACACTATATCTACCATGTCTAATAACCCAGTACCCAACACTATATCTACCATGTCTAATAACCCTGTACCAAACACTATATCTACCATGTCTAATAACCCAGTACCCAACAGTATATCTATCATGTCTAATAACCCAGTACCCAACACTATATCTACCATGTCTAATAACCCAGTACCAAACAGTATATCTACCATGTCTAATGACCCAATACCCAACAGTATATCTACCATGTCTAATAACCCAGTACCCAACAGTATATCTACCATGTCTAATAACCCAATACCCAACAGTATATCTACCATGTCTAATAACCCAGTACCCAACAGTATATCTACCATGTCTAATAACCCAGTACCCAACAGTATATCCACCATGTCTAATAACCCAGTACCAAACACTAATCCCTAACCATTCAGGGCTTACCATGTCTAATAACCCAGTACCCAACAGTATATCTATCATGTCTAATAACCCAGTACCCAACACTATATCTACCATGTCTAATAACCCAGTACCAAACAGTATATCTACCATGTCTAATGACCCAATACCCAACAGTATATCTACCATGTCTAATAACCCAGTACCCAACAGTATATCTACCATGTCTAATAACCCAGTACCCAACACTATATCTACCATGTCTAATAACCCAGTACCCAACACTATATCTACCATGTCTAATAACCCAGTACCCAACACTATATCTACCATGTCTAATAACCCAGTACCCAACACTATATCTACCATGTCTAATAACCCAGTACCCAACAGTATATCTACCATGTCTAATAACCCAATACCAAACAGTATATCTACCATGTCTAATAACCCAGTACCCAACACTATATCTACCATGTCTAATAACCCAGTACCCAACACTATATCTACCATGTCTAATAACCCAGTACCCAACAGTATATCTACCATGTCTAATAACCCTGTACCCAACAGTATATCTACCATGTCTAATAACCCAGTACCAAACAGTATATCTACCATGTCTAATAACCCAGTACCCAACAGTATATCTACCATGTCTAATAACCCAGTACCCAACAGTATATCTACCATGTCTAATAACCCAGTACCCAACAGTATATCTACCATGTCTAATAACCCAGTACCCAACAGTATATCTACCATGTCTAATAACCCAGTACCCAACAGTATATCTACCATGTCTAATAGCCCAGTACCCAACAGTATATCTACCATGTCTAATGACCCAGTACCCAACAGTATATCTACCATGTCTAATGACCCAGTACCCAACATTATATCTACCATGTCTAATAACCCAGTACCCAACACTATATCTACCATGTCTAATAACCCAATACCCAACAGTATATCTACCATGTCTAATAACCCAGTACCCAACATTATATCCCTGGCCTATTTTAGAAACCAAAGGCCCATTGGCTTGGCCTGACTAGTGCAATACTATTATGTACTAATGGGTATTGTTTAACTGTTGTGGCACACTATACCTATAGTATTGTAATACTATTGTAGGCTCAACTTACCTGAGCTTACATGGCAATTCACTGTTGCTTCATTTGTAAAAATGATATTTATGTCTAGCATGTGCAAAGCTAATGAAATAAACACGTCACTATGATTTCCTTTTTTAATAGTCTGAAATGTTCCTAGTCAGCTAGAGGTAGACCACACACGCGGCTGAGACTAAATCTGTATTGATTACTACACTTGACACCCTGTATATATGAAACTTTTTGTGATAGTGACTGGATTATCTTTGCTTGTAAATCAACAGTACTGTATCATCATCAGTTTAGCCTAGTTCAATCACTATTGAAACTATCGATAGTTCCGCATATTATCGGCAATTGTTATGGAACCGATGAATTTATCATCAAATATTTAAATTCAGATGGAAACAATGGCAATCTATCAGTAGTTTGATGTATTGTTGCACCAATGGCTCATCAGATTCTGTTCTTTAACTGTGAAAAGATAACCTTGGAAGGCTTACTTCATGTGATTTTCAAAATTAGTTTTTTGTCTTTTATGTGGATCAAACTCGGCAGCCCTTCACCAAATATCATGACCTTCAATCTCATGGTTATTAAGAAGTTTGGTTTGGTTTAATTTTTTTAACGTCCTACCAACAGCTAAGGTATTAAGAAGTCATTAAAATCCGTTCAAAATAATTTTAAAGCAAACTGGTATTAAGATCAAAATAAATACAAAAATCAGTTTGGTCTAAAGAAAATTTACAGCTGTAAGGATTTTTCTAAGAACATAATCTTCCTTGAGATACACTTAATTACAAATGAATATGTTATTTTATTTCACAGAATTCCCATCTATTTCACAAACTATTCCTCTGGGTTACAGTGATAAATACAGGAATCTGTTATCCATATACTGCTATATTCAATAATGATAATTGATTGCAAATATTTTTAGCAATAATCGTTCATAGAAAAATATTTGCAGAGTTTTTCGATCTGTGAATGACGGGTCTCCTTGCCGATCGATGAGTAATAACTTTTCCTGAAAATGAAAGATTGTATATAGTAAATGTTAATATTGTATTTACTCTAGTATAAACTTGTCGTCCCACATAGGATTGGCGCCTTCCTCCACTTGTGTACGACACACACGCACGTTATTCAGAGAAACAACACAGTAGGGGTGTGGCAGTGCCCTAGTTGGTATTCCGCGGGCGTCACAAACCTCCACCGTCAGGGTACGCAATTCTTTAAGTGAACGTGACTGAGACCTTGTTGGTTGCGTGTTAACACAATATGGTTTCAAAACTTTTATCCATGTCTGGAAAAAAAACCAACAGATTTAATAATATTTCAGAAAAAAAATTGCAAGTACCTTGTAACTGAAGGATTAAAACCATACTCTCTAATTACTGTAAGACAAACTTGGTAGATTAAAGTTTTATCTAAATTCATCAAGAATATCATTCTGAACAAACAGACTTAAATCAAATTATTTAGTAACCAGAATGTCCTTTTCAGAATTCACTGCAATAAAGAAATTAATAAGGCAATCAGCTGAACCTATGTTAACACATAATAACCTCCACACTGATGTTTTTCTTCATCTGTTTTTTTTTTAAACATTTCTATGTGTTTTGGCATCAAACTAGCATTAGTGTTATCCCAATATATTTACATTTGCTCTTTCCCATTGGCACAATGCTAACAGGCAGTTGCCACTATACGCCTATAACACCCAGTGCATCAGGCTATTACACTCAGAGGTTCATGTCACATAAAAAAGTTGAGTTTTTTGGTGGGTTCAGTTTTTTTTTTCAAAGTTGATGAAAATGGTAAGACAAATGGTAAGACAATGTAAATGTAAGTATTGAACAGTGGTATGGTAGACAAACAGGTTCCCATGGCATTTGCCCACCATACATCTTGCTGTCATAGTGACTATAACAAAATCAAAGGGCAAAAGGCCCTGAGAAACGTCAGGGTCTGAGGTCATATTATAAGAAATTTAAAATTGGATTTTATAGTCAGACAGTTACATTTGTATCAGATGAAATGTCTTAATCTGGCCCTGGTATTCCTGTTCTATATATATTCAAGAAAACATGTATAACATATATATCAGCTGACAACTTTACAATAGCTGAGTATAGTTGTTTCCCCATTTCTTTAATGCTTGTGGAAGATTATTGATATACTCCTGAATCAGTAAAGCTGCTTGTAAACTTTGAAAAAAGAATCAACTGAACGACAAATCGGTCTATTAACAGAACATGTTGTTCAAGTAACTACAACTAAAGATAAAATCCAAGATGTACACAGCCGAAGTTTTTTTAAAATTTTATTTATACTATAAGTTATTAATAAGGCCTATCAAACATCTATTTTATGACCCGTAGTAACACATTTTCACTCCGATAGAAAACTGCGGTCGCGTTGTCCGACGAGACATATCTAGTTTTGACACCGATGCCAGTAAATCATGTATTCATGATCAGTCACGGATCATAATCATACTAGAATTTTTTCAAACAACAAATAATAACCTTATTTAATAAAATCCTCACGAAAAACAGCAATGTAGTTTGTTACAACTTGCCCTCAATTCCTGGTCATACCTCACATACAAATGAATATGAAACCTCGAACGGTCGTCGGTTTAGTTACAGTAGACATAACTGCCATTTTGGCTGACTAGTAATGAGTCACGTGACAGCTGATGTTATCTCGTGGAATGCTCGGGTGCATTTGACTTCGTAAATAGGATTGGTTTTAAGCTATCAAATGTTCCTGCATATGAACTCAGGATGAACAGATGTGGATAGTTTCTCTGTGAATGCATGTAAATTTCCACGACGATCAAACTGATTTTTCTACTTTCGTTTTCAAGGCAGTATCGAGACAGAACTACGTAATCCTACGCCAACAAAATTGCATATACTGACGAGGAAAAAGGTTGATATTTATACTCTAAAATAGTCTAGAACACCAAACATTCACATTTCATTTTAAATAATTGCAGTAAACACGGTTTACATCACTTAAATTGAGTCAATAATTGCTATCAAAATAGGAACTATATTAGGCTGCGGATGTATATCATTTGTATGACAGAAAAGAGGAATAGTTAGCCGGAACAGATCTGTCAGTAACAACATTTTCCCACCACGCCTATAACGGCAGGTGCCAAAGGCACCCTGACGTTAATTAAAACCACTGTTCTTTGCTTACCGTAACTAACATTTACCCAAAGGCAGGACCATGCATAGAATTCTTTTATTTCTGGAGTCCTATGGAATAAATATGTCTTACCAGAATAGCATTAACCAATCTCAAATGAAACAGAAAATATTTTTTCTTTATCTTTATGTCAATTTCTACTTCAGTTTATTTCTACCGGATCTCAGCTATTTCAAAACCCCAGTTTTACAGATGACTCTGATATGGAGATGATACACAGTAAATCTCACCTGTGCGAAGTCACTGTTCTCTGCACACAGGTAATAAATCTGGTAGTGGTTTGTAGCACTGGCAATAGTTATAAGCTGGAAACAGTTTGGCCTAGAGAAGAAGAAAAAAAAGGAGTTTAATGAATGATATGAAGGTTTAAAGAATTTTAGTTCGACAAAATTTAAAGAGACACACAAACCAGGTACATTAATAAGGCACACAAACCAGGTAACTTGTATCAGGTACACAAACCAGGTAACTTGTATCAGGTACACAAACCAGGTACATTAATCAGACACACAAACCAGGTAACTTGTATCAGGCACAAAAACCAGGTAACTTGTATCAGGTACACAAACCAGGTAACTTGTATCAGGTACACAAACCAGGTAAGCTTGTATCAGGCACAAAAACCAGGTAACTTGTATCAGGTACACAAACCAGGTAACTTGTATCAGACACAAAAACCAGGTAACTTGTATCAGGCACACAAACCAGGTAACTTGTATCAGGTACACAAACCAGGTAACTTGTATCAGGCACACAAGCCAGGAAGCTTGTATCAGGCACACAAACCAGGTAACTTGTATCAGGCACAAAAACCAGGTAACTTGTATCAGGTACACAAAGTAGGTAAAACTTGTATCAGACACACAAACCAAGAAACTTGTATCAGGCACACAAACCAGGTAACTTGTATCAGACACACAAACCAGGTAACTTGTATCAGGCACACAAACCAGGTAACTTGTATCAGGCACACAAACCAGGTAACTTGTATCACGCACACAAACCAGGTAACTTGTATCAGGCACACAAACCAGGTAACTTGTATCAGGCACACAAACCAGGTAACTTGTATCAGGCACAAAAACCAGGTTACTTGTATCAGGCACACAAACAAGGTAACTTGTATCAGGTACACAAACCAGGTAACTTGTATCAGGCACACAAACCAGGTAACTTGTATCAGGCACAAAAACCAGGTTACTTGTATCAGGCACACAAACAAGGTAACTTGTATCAGGTACACAAACCAGGTAACTTGTATCAGACACACAAACCAGGTAACTTGTATCTGGCACAAAAACCAGGTAACTTGTATCATGTATACAAACCAGGTAACTTGTATCAGGTATACAAACCAGGTAACTTGTATCAGGCACAAAAACCAGGTAACTTGTATCAGGCACACAAACCAGTATTTTGCAGGCATCCCTCCACGACATTCAAAACTTGGTTTCTGTCTCAAAACAATTGCTTACAAGGCATACTCATTCATTTATGATCATTTGTAATTGAGTAAGATGTCATTTTTTTGTTCAAAAAGGCATACTTGCGTACGATGTTAATTTGCTTGTGTAAGTTACGACAGGATAGAAATGGCGCAAAGTTACGCAAGGTTTTTGACATAAGTTACAAACATTCGTAAGTTACAAAGTTATGTGAAACAGTCAGTTATTTGTAAATTTGACTGATGCAAAAGTTACGAAAATTTGTAAGTTATGCATCTTTGTGAAATGATACCCTGATTGGCGACTAGGTATAATGTACTAGTTCATTCCTACCTCCCAAAAAAGCTGTCATGGACTGGGTAGAAGGAACTGTAGGTCAGGTCTATAAGTCCTTTAGGTTTGGATCTCTGTCAAAATAAAAACATATCATCATAATGTGTTATATAAGACAAGGCTGAATACTGTCAAACCTCAACTAAACGACTCCAGATAATTTTTTATATATTAATAAACTAAATGGACTTTCTGTGCTCTCCTATGAATTGATGTACCTTTTCGTTCTCCATGAAGCAGAGCTGTCGATCATGTCCGAGGAGTACAAAGAACATGCTTTTCCACTTCTTCACCTTTTGACCTGTAAATAATCATATAGGGACTGTTA
Organism: Pecten maximus; assembly: GCF_902652985.1. Lineage (NCBI taxonomy): Eukaryota > Metazoa > Mollusca > Bivalvia > Pectinida > Pectinidae > Pecten > Pecten maximus. Next base: position 41,392,324 of record NC_047023.1, on the reverse strand, counting down.
CAGTACTGTATACCAAACCTTATTTATACAGCAAAGATGTCACAGAGTAGGCATTGCAAGCTCAACAACATACCAAGTCACCTTAAATCACTTGGTTTTATAGCCTTAATTTCAAGAAGTTCTGCTTCTGATTTCCATCACCGAAGGATGATCCATATTTGGCTGAAATCATTTTTCAGGAAAAAAAAAAAGCAAATATATAACCAAACATAGCCTCTGAACAGGTGAGATAAACATGAATGTGTTGATAAAATATGTGTGAGCATTAATAAATACTTCATTATATATAAATACCATGTTTAATTCCATGCCTCAGGCATTATAATAGGTCCTTAATTTATTCCAATGCCTCTGCTGGGGATCGAACCCAGAGTCCCTGGCTTACAATCTGACACTTCTGAGTTAAAAAGATTCTCCCCAGTGGAGTCAGTAGGTAGCAGCTAATATCTTACCACCGTGACATAACTGATCCCCAGTGGAGTCAGTAGGTAGCAGCTAATATCTTACCACCGTGACATAACTGATCCCCAGTGGAGTCAGTAGGTAGCAGCTAATATCTTACCACCGTGACATAACTGATCCCCAGTGGAGTCAGTAGGTAGCAGCTAATATCTTACCACCGTGACATAACTGATCCCCAGTGGAGTCAGTAGGTAGCAGCTAATATCTTACCACCGTGACATAACTGATCCCCAGTGGAGTCAGTAGGTAGCAGCTAATATCTTACCACCGTGACATAACTGATCCCCAGTGGAGTCAGTAGGTAGCAGCTAATATCTTACCACCGTGACATAACTGATCCCCAGTGGAGTCAGTAGGTAGCAGCTAATATCTTACCACCGTGACATAACTGATCCCCAGTGGAGTCAGTAGGTAGCAGCTAATATCTTACCACCGTGACATAACTGATCCCCAGTGGAGTCAGTAGGTAGCAGCTAATATCTTACCACCGTGACATAACTGATCCTAAGCCCAGCTGCCCTGATACCTACTTTTTTTGATGAAGAGGTAGCCCTGCATGTCAAGCTTCTGGCCACGCCCTGTGATTGGCCCCCGAGAGCTCTGTCTGATTGAGTCATACAGGTGCTCAGCTGACCCCTATACAACAAGTGGAAACATGTTTATTACAGAGTGAACTACACTTCACTTTACAGTACAACAAACTACAGTTACACTTGTACTGTAAGGAAAAGAACATGCCATCTACAGACCTCTACTGAATTCACATTTATTTACATCCATTTCATATTTTGATTTTGTATGGCATAATAATGCATTTGTAAATCTTTTGTGATGAAAACCTCCCAATATAAATCAACAAAACATTTTGCACATCATCAGATCTTAATTCTTAAAACTCCTTCACCAACAACAATCAAATCTTGCCTTATACACAGTACACCCACTCTTATCTCAAACACAACCTACCCTTACCTTACAGACAGGTGTTTCCAAGGTAAAACTCTCTACTATCACACAACCTACCCTTACCTTACAGACAGGTGTTCCCAAGGTAAAACTCTCTACTATCACACAACCTACCCTTACCTTACAGACAGGTGTTCCCAAGGTAAAACTCTCTACTATCACACAACCTACCCTTACCTTACAGACAGGTGTTCCCAAGGTAAAACTCTCTACTATCACACAACCTACCCTTACCTTACAGACAGGTGTTTCCAAGGTAACTCTCTATCACACAACCTACCCTTACCTTACAGACAGGTGTTTCCAAGGTAAAACTCTCTACTATCACACAACCTACCCTTACCTTACAGACAGGTGTTTCCAAGGTAAAACTCTCTACTATCACACAACCTACCCTTACCTTACAGACAGGTGTTTCCATGGTAACTCTCTACTATCACACAACCTACCCTTACCTTACAGACAGGTGTTTCCAAGGTAAAACTCTCTACTATCACACAACCTACCCTTACCTTACAGACAGGTGTTCCCAAGGTAAAACTCTCTACTATCACACAACCTACCCTTACCTTACAGACAGGTGTTTCCATGGTAACTCTCTACTATCACACAACCTACCCTTACCTTACAGACAGGTGTTCCCAAGGTAACTCTCTATCACACAACCTACCCTTACCTTACAGACAGGTGTTTCCAAGGTAAAACTCTCTACTATCTCCTCCTTCTTATACCTTTCGATAATTGCCTCCAACCTTTTAAATACAAATCAACATTTAAGTCATTGTATCAGACCATAAAACTTGACTCCATTTAACAATAAGAGAATTATTGACAAAGAACAGAATATATGCTAATACACTGTATTTTAATGAGGGGCTGTTTGTTACACAAACAAATACATTCACCTGATCCACACTTCCAATACATAGATCGTTAACTTTCTTTCGAAATGTTCTGATCTTTGCAAGATGCCTGAACTTGTGTATTCACAAAACAAACCAGACTTTTTTAAATTGCTTTTGTTTTTCAGAATTACTTGCTTCAGAAGCTACATAAAATTGAAGTAACCATACCCATCAAAATATCGACCTCCCATAAACAGTTGTCTCCCTTCCTTCTCAATGCGGAATCTCTGAACAGTCTTGTCACAAAGGACAAACAAGGAATAATTTCCTGGAGAATGTTCACTCGGACGCACCAGGAAACTTCCTTGGCCAGCTGCAGTGGTGTAAAAACAATTGTCATTTAAAATACATTTTTTGCTATTCAAAACATTTTGGACAATGACGTAAATTTCAAAATTCATTAAAACATTTAAGAACCCCCTATCACAACTATTTTATTACTTATATAACTTAAAGTCCATCTATCTCTTATCCCTTACTAATCATCTCCAAATTTTCTTCTTCCTTAACATATACTTCTAAGTTTCCATCAAGATCTTCTGTTAGAGTTCCACACCACTATAACTTACCCTCTCGGAGTTTCTCTACAGCATCCTCCTTTGTTATACCCGGGTGGAAATACCACTATAACTTACCCTCTCGGAGTTTCTCTACTGCATCCTCCTTTGTTATACCCGGGTGGAAATACCACTATAACTTACCCTCTCGGAGTTTCTCTACAGCATCCTCCTTTGTTATACCCGGGTGGAAATACGGCAATGTCTCATCAGGATCTATAGTTCCATTCTGCAAGGAAAAGTGGTGAATCATTTATATTAAGTACAAACATTTTACATATATTTCCCTTATTGACAATAACATTTCAGCTAGAAAATAATTTGTAAAACAACCCTGTACCTATGGTCTGTTTTAGAGGATATAGATAGTAACATTAAGGAGTAGGGCTATGTCAGTAAAATATTCACTAAACGGAAGGACTTAAGATTTGCCAAAAAAAAAAAAAAAAAAAAAAAACAATGAAATACTTTGATTGAACAGTGCTGCATAATAAGCCATATTCTCTTAATTTCTGGCAGATGATTTTGCAGTAACATTGGTCATTGGGCCCATCTAAACCATGGAAGTAGGGGCCATTTTACCATGGGCCAGCATTCTTTATGACTGTATACTATAGTACGATAATTAATTTTGGCAAACAGACTGAATTTACCTAGTGAGATTCATAGGGTTTCTCATAACTCAACTGTCTACTATGTCAGACTGAATATTTGTTAAAATCACTTTTAAACAGACGACAGCTGCAGACACCCCATATCGGGCCAAACCCTCCGATTCGAATTGTGACGACCAAGTAAATTCGCTGTGAGCCAAAATAAATCTATGACAATACAAATAGCCATTCCAATTTACGTCATATCTGACAGCAATATGCACTCTATAACTACTCTTCAATTCATAGAATCTACTTAACAGTTGTTCTCTTTATGACAAAATTGTCCATGAAAGAGCTATGTCATTCTACTGTGATTTCCTAACATGTGGCTTCAGTTGTATGATCTTACAGAATGGGGACCAAACTTGCGAACCAAACTACTTTTGTTTTAGGATATATTTGCATTGCGACAGAAATTTGTGCATCATCTTAAACATTTATGCGGGATTGGCGCGGCCTTACTGTCAATCTGAAGCACTGTTTTGGAGTCTCTTTCCTTGCATAAAATAATATAGACTAACAGGAATTGAATCTTCATTGTGATGTTAGAACCAAAAAATGTTACGAGAAAAACACATGTTTTTCTCATCTTTGAATTGAAGGTTACCATCTTGATTAAAATAGCTATCTAGTTTTTGTGCAGAGATCTATGTAAATGCTAGCCCTGGTTAATCAAGGATGGAGGCCAGGTAACCAGCATTACCAAGTCCTCCACGAGGGCCTCATGAATCTGTCCTTCTTTGTTCGTCCTCTGAGCTTTCACCCACAGCCAGCCATCTCCCATCTCATTTAGCACAACAAACAAATCTCCTTTCTCAAAGCTGAAACATGACAAAAGCAAACAACAGTTAGTGAACTTGGGGACATGTGGCTGTTTACAGAGTGTACAAGATTAGATCTAAAAGAAGACATTTTCATTACATTGGCTTCTGTTCTTACCTAAGCTCATCTGTCTCAGGCATTTTAGAGAAAGGAAGATGTGCTATCACCCGTCTGCGGTCATCCACAGGCTAAAAAGCAGAACAAATGGGTTGAATAGTAATTATTTTTCTTAATTTTTTTTAATTTCTAGAGTAGTAGACTATTAACAAATATCTCCGTGATACAGTACATTCCACTAATGAAATTTCATGGACGAAAGATTCAACACAATAAAATATAAGTAAAGTTCAGGAATAACATATTAATGTATAAAATTCATGACATTCAAATTTGTTTAAGAAATGTTTCACTGCCTAACCAATAGTTTCTTAAGTCTATTTAAAGTTGCAATTAAGAATAACTTTCCAATAATTTAACACTTCTATGGAAAAGTTTTGAAGAAAAAAAAATTCTGTCAATTCTCTAGAAACTTTTTCAGTGATTATTAAAGTTAATTTTGAGATGTGTGCTCATTGATTACTTTTTACCTCGGGTGGTGGGACGGGCAGTTTGAGTTGTTCTTCCTTAAGGAGATAAGATACAGAGGTGTAGTATCCCACCAGGAGGCACAGCGTCTCAAATCTCCTACCTCCAATGTAGTAATCACCACAGATAGCAGATATCCTATAAAAACATCATCATCATCATTTAGTCACTTGTGGAGCAGGAAATTCCTTTGTATCCAATTGCATATCTGTATTTTTGTGGGAATTTGTGACGTCTTATTTTCCTTTAGAGTGTTCTTGGTTCTTAGTGCTTCCATCGATAGAGGAAACCCAAATTGGACAATAAAGTTGTATAAATACAGTCATTCAGTTATTTATATTGAATTGCCTATTAATCACTGAAAAAAACTACCTGGTGACCAGATAAGTACATTTTTTCTAATCTCAGTTGTATTCCTTCATCCAAGAAAAACAGTGGCTATTGCAAGCTCTTAGAAAATTCATTAAGAAAGTAGTGTGATAGTGTTTGAATCTAATGGTTTGTAACCATGTTGCATTATTTTAAAATTTTATAAACCTGAAATTGGCAAGTCAATTCTGCCCAAAATAGGAAAATACCAAAAATAGTTGCGCAATGAATAGTCAATAATGGAATTAATTTTTCGGGTTGAACCCATAATCTTACTAATTCTACATCTGCACTAACCTGAAGTGTGTGAGTCCATTCTTCCCTAGGTAAGACAGGACATAGGAGCCTGATTTACTCTCACTCTCCCTTACAAGGTAGCTGCCTATCTCACCCGCTGACCGAAGACGTTCCTCTGCCGTCTGACGCCCGAGACGTCCATGGTACCATCTGTAAACAACATTTTCAATTATTACATCAATGCATTTTTTTTTAATGTTGCAACAATCTTAAATTTCCCTTACAGGGATTTATCTATGATTTGGGGTATGCTACTGTACAGAAGGCTCAGTGAAGATGTCACAGGCTTACCAATGATAATTACAGACAGGAGCATGAGCCAGCAACAGCCTCAAAGTAGCTGCACATGAATAAAGATCTATCTTATATATATCATAATAATCTCATTTTATAGAGAAATGTAATCCTGTTGGGTTATTTTTCTTTTCTTTCTTGCTTTGGGTTGTATTTTTATTCATAGGGGATCTGGAAATACAGCCTAGATTAGTTTCGTGACAGAATTTCTGTTGATAAAATAGAGTTTCCTTCAAATCATGACTGCAGTAAGATGCACTCAAGAACATAATTATGCAAAAAATATTTTGCTTGAATTTCAAATAGCAATACATTTGTATCTTCAGTTTCAAACAATTAGTCAGTGGTACAGTAAACTGGTTTATCCTGCAACAGCCACCGCATTGTCGGAATACACCCACCGTATATATTTTTGCTGTATACGGCAGTGACGGAAAACAGCTGTATTTTGGAATCTTAGCACGTGCGTCAGTTCGACTGACCTACTTCAAAGTGAAACTACGTTTGAAAGGCGAATATATTTCTGTCATTTTTGACACCGTTTCACTTCAAAATGATTATATTTGATGATTATTTTTATGACTGTTGCAGGATAAATAGAATACATGGTCAGTGTCTTAAAATATAAGCTATATTTTTGGCTCGGGACAGAAAGACAAAAGTGGCTCGCCGAGGCTCGCCACTTTTGTATTTCTTTACCCTCGCCAAAATACAGCTTATATTTTAAGACACTGACCATGTATTCTCTATATACACGCTACATGGAAGGAAATGATAATCATTAATTGGTGTACCATGAATAATACACTTGTCTTACGTATACTTAGTCATACAACACCATGTTTGTTTTCATGTGGTTATACCAAATTAGTTCAGTTTCTGGTACATCCAAACTTACCCAAAATTTTCCTGACAGCTATAGATAACATTATATTACCTAGTTGAAACTTATTAATGAGGAAAAGCTTGCAGTCACCTATTAAAATGTATTTTCCTTGTGTACTGAAAAGCATACCATACTCTCAAAAGTTTGATAGCTATTTGATCAATAACACCTTGCCAAAAGTAAAAGTATAATATTGATTTGAAAAAATATTTACTTTCTATATGCTATAGAATTAATTGTATCTGCCCTATGTGTTTCGGTATGCTGCATAAAACACATGCTGTTTTATTGGCCTTTAATGGCCTAACACTGTAACCTCAATATCTGTGACTCACGCAAAGTTCCGCGATTGTTAAGTAATACTCCTACACAAAATCAGCTTTCTTCCTTATAGCAGTTGAATATGCATGAAGTTGTCTCCCCTTTAAAGTGCTTGAGCAATAATTTTAACATTCATTTTAATGATTGATTCTTGCCATGAATAAAATATATGTGCGAGTGCATTTGAGGGCAATGTTTATCATTTATTAAACATGCGTGTCATAGCACATCTTCATTTGACTTAAACAAGCATAAAATGTATTATTCAGGCCAACTAAGTAGCTGAAACACCAGTGATAAATAGTTTTCCTCGGCATATACATACACTGATGTGTCATGCGGTGACAAGAGTAAATCATAAATAACGACAATAATAGTTAAAACACATATGAATTGTAGTCGTCAAGATCACAGCCGTTTCTCATCATTTAACACTTCATAAATGTACTTGATCAACTTCTAACCAATCCCAAATATGGAAAGATTGCATTGTTTACATAATCATATTGACATATCAATATAGGTCCAAAATACCTTTCCGTTCGCATCAAGAACACCTAACAACACAATGGGGTAGTGTGTATACTTTCTTAAACTACCAACAACAGCAAACAATGTAACCCCACCATACGCACAAATAAAATCAAGTTGTCTGCGAGTTTATGAAGTTTCGACAGTTCATGGCTGATGACCTACTGATTTTCTGGAGGTGCGGTCATCGGAATGACCACCGTTTCCTCCACACATTCTTGCGTTTCAGAGAGGGGGTCATCTTCATCTCCGACCTCCATGGTTGCGCTATCATCCGTCGTTCCCCCAGGAGACGTTGGACTCCAGGCACCCGACTTGTTGTGGTCGGCCATTTTCCGCGTGTGCGCCGCAGAATGCTAATCTCGATTGTGATTGGTCGAAATTATTTCCCGCCATCAGGTACAGATTTTGTATCAAAAGATGCTGTGATGAAAAGATGATACAGAGAATCCAACCATTCACTGCTTAATAAATAAACCAAGTCTATAAAGTGAGATATGGAGATGATAAATGTTGACGACGACGATGATTATTTAAATTAGCTTCTACAAGAATACAGAGAAACAATAAGCACTGGACTATGTGGCTATATTCATTACTAGATCTAGATGTAACACTCATTGTCAAGAAAGGCAGCTCTAAGTAAAGATGCATGAAAAAGGAATTGACAAATGTAATAAAGTATAGATGCTAACTCGTAAATCAAGTCCGTTTTCGTTTTTTTTTTTTTTTCGGTCCAAACGGTTAGACCGCATGGACCGGTGTTATTCGTTTATGAAATAGACAGACCTAGTGATTTTGTGTTGTTTAGTTTAAACATATCTTATTTGAAAACATTTCAAAAGGAATTGGACACAAGTTTTACAACTTATAAGTGTCCTCTTCCATAAACATGAATATAATGGTATTAACAAATGGCAGCATTTACGATACAATAAATAATGATATTTTACACATAGATGTTCTATATATATATAAAAGAACACAACATTATTATTTATTTGTTGGAAACAAAGACCGTGACGTGTGCCATACCAGTTACCAAAATTACAATAGTGTTATGGCTATTAAGTAAATGATCATGACATAATATTAATAAGTAAACATAAAACAAAATGTACAATATGGTAATAAAAATGTTGGTTTACATGTACTATCAACAATATAGTTTCGATATATATAGTCTATCGATGTTATATATATCAGTATTTTGCATAATGTATATGTCATATATAATTTATTTTGCACAAATTGATATAGGAGTTGTATAGTCTATTGTTCATGACTTACAATTATGACATAAATGACATCAGATTAATAAAAACGGTTAGTATTTTTATATATATTCTTGAACAATCAACCGTATATTGTCATTGTCAATTTGACTAAGTCTATCTGATCCATTAAGTATCAGATTTAGATCTATATGGACATTAAATACAGACAATTTCCTCAAAAACATGACACGATGATCGATATATTGGTGACATTGTATAAAAATAATGTAGCGCATTTTCCAAGGGAAATGAACAATTACATGAAGGGTTCAGAGTTAAATTAACTTTAAAAAGGTCTGAATTTAATGAGCTACATCCATGTCGAAGTCTAGTGTGAATGACATCAAGTTTTCTGTCACCAACTCCTAGTCTTATTGCTACAGGTATTTTTCGTTTTATTTGTCTTTTAAATTTTGCTATTGTTTATGAAGATCTTACAGTGATGTCTAAAGAATTCCATGTTTTTACTGTGCTGGGAAGAAATGATTTTTCATATAGAGACAGACGACATCTAGGTGGTAGGGATAATCTTGGTTATTTATCAAGTTGTAAGTAGTATTTTCATTAACTCTGTTGGGCAAAAGGTCGTTCAAATAAGATGGCGCCATATTATAGTGCATTTTATAGAATAATAAAAGTTTTTTCTGCTTTCGCCTTTCTAATAGTGTTTCCCACCCGGTTTCTATATATAGCGACTGTCTACTTGTAAATGAGGTTAAACCTGTGACAATTCTAGCTGCTTCTAGCTGAATTTTCTCTAACTTGTCAGTATCTGAGTTGTTACACCCATCCCATAATTCACTCGCATATTCTAGCAAGGGTCTTATAAATACAATATATAATTTAGACAAAATTTCCTTTTTCAAAGTAAATTTCAACTTACGTAAAACAGATAAGTGACGTGAGGCAGAATTAGCGATATTTGAAATATGAGTTTCCCACTTAGCATTTTCGTTCAACGTTACTCCTAAGTGTTTGTGTATATTACTGCAAGTCAATGTTGTGTTATTAAATTGTAAATTAGTATCCATTTTTTCAAGAGAGCCGTTGAAGATTATAACATCAGTTTTGCTTGGATTAAAATTAACTTTCCATAGTTTTGACCAATGATCTATAGCTGTTAAATCATCATTCAAATGCCGTTCTATATTCATTCTGTTATTTCCAGAGTATGAGAGAGAAGTATCATCAGCAAACATTCTTGACAATGAAAATAAATTTTCAGAAATGTCGTTAATAAATACTAAAAATAGAAATGACCCTAACACCGACCCTTGTGGAACTCCAGCTTTCAAGTATCCGGTATCTGAGCTTGAGTAACCAATGACAACGAATTGATTTCTGTCAGTTATATAGTCTTATAACCAGTTATAAATATTACCTTTGAACTCATATGAATAAAAAATTTTCAGAAGTCCATGATGCCAAACCCTATCAAAAGCCTTAGAAATATCGAAAAAAAACATACAAGTTTGCAGTTTATTTTCCAATGATAGGCAAATGTTATGATAAATCTCAATTAATTGTGACACAGTAGAATGACCCGGAAGAAAACCAGACTGATACTTATATAAAAGGTTGTTATCAAAGACAAAGTTATATAGATGTTTATACACAACTCGCTCAAATACTTTACTAACAGTGCTAAGCAGATAAATTGGTCTATAATTAGAGGATAAAAAACGTTCACCTTTTTTGAATAGAGGTATTACCATAGCAGTCTTCCATTGGTTAGGAAACTTACATTGAGTTAAGGATAAATTAAATAATAACGGTAAGGGAATGCATACAGTTTCAGCAGTATTTTTCAACATTTCATGACTAATAGTATCTTTACCAGTAGCTTTGTTTAATTTAAGATTCAAAAGAATATCCTTTACTTCACTAACAGATAAAATAATATTTTCAATGGTATTATTACCTCTTGATGTACATTTTGTAAATTCAGGAATATCAATTGGTTCATCAATAATTTCAGATATGGAGCAAAAGAAAGAGTTCAACAAATCAGCTTTCTTCTTATTATCATATACCAATTCACCTTTAGTACTGTCGTATAGTGAAGGAATTGATTCCGATTTACCCGATTTTCCAATTAAACGATGCATTAGTTTCCAATAAGACTTAGAATAATGTACGGCAAAATTGTTTATAATACCATTTATATTTTCGGAAAACGATAATTTAGCAGTTTTTTTCATGTTATTTACCCTGTTTCGCTGTTGTTTGAATTTCAGTATGTCAACCGGACGATTAGATTTGCGTGCTTTTTTATGGAATCTGTCCCTTTTACTGATCTCTTTGCGTAGTTCTGAATTAAACCATGGTTTGTCAGATTTCCTTATAGTTACAGTTTTCTTAGGTATACACATGTTAGCAAAGGTGAGGAAAGAATTAGTAAATAGTTCACATGCTTCGTCTACAGTACAGTTTTCCATCCTATCTTGCCATGGAAACTCTCTAATAAGACTATCAAACTTTTCATAATCAGCATTTTTATATATCCAAACATCTCGTTTATATGTTTTGAAAATCTTACCCGGTAATTGTACAATAATATGTGTGGCAGAGTGATCACTTACTTCGTTTTCGACAGGGATAACAGAGGCTTCTAAAATATTAACAGTATCACTTACAAGTATAGGGTCAATAAGTGTACCAGAACGAGCAGTGACACGAGTAGGTTCTTGTATTACGTTTGTTAGATTAAAAAGAAGTATTAGTTCTAGTATTAGTATTAGTTGTTTTCAGACGAGGCTTGACAAATACTTCCAAGGCCTGTATTAACATTGGCAGGTCCGTCAAGAGATATGTTTGAAAGATTACTTTTAAAAACTGACGAACCGGTTTGTCCGTATAAACGAATAGGCCCCAAGAAAACAACATTTCAACAAAAGAAAAAAAAATGTCAAAATCAAAAGATGACATAAGATACAATCCGTCAATCAATAACCTTTAAAAAGTTTATAAAATACCGATGCTATTATCGTTCCCTCACACGAGTATTTTTCATCGTGCACTTCGAATTGCAGTCATGCTGTACTCGCGTAACTTTGTCCTGTGTATTTTTGTAATCAGTCTGCTCAAACATTTCCTCCTCCATCGCCCCAATTACCAGAAGCTAATAATGCAATGTTTTAGGAGCCTTCCTCATAATTATAAGTGTATACCTTGTAATATGGTAGACTAGACTTGCCGGTACAGTACAATGGAACGGTGACTATTTTTGATCGTTCAAAAACTTTATCGGTGAATCTAAACGCTTTTAAAAAGGCAGTTGTCCTTTATTTATGATCCATGCTATCAATTTAGAATTGTCGTCATACACTGTAAGTTATGAAAGCAAAACATGGCATGAGATATGATGAACATCGAACAGCTGAAAGTATGGAAAAGAGTAATGTCAACAAATGTCAGTTGAGTCGAGAAAGATCACTCACTCTGTCTAAAAATAAAATTCTAAAACTTTCTTGTTAAAAATGTTCTAATTATTCTTCAAAAATTGTAAATTAAATTGTAAATGAAGGAGACTTCTAAATTCTCTCCCGCCGTTTCCCCCTTAGTATCACCCTATCTCTACTCATATTTTCAAAAATAAAATCTTTATGCAAATTCTAATGTCATCTTGTGTAAATATTTGTGTTGTATACTATTTTTGGGAAAGGGCTTTATATAAGTTGGAAAACTTGTGCCCGATCCCTTTGTATATCTATGATACAATAAAATAATTTTCAACTAAAAAAACATTGTACGTAAGCTATCATGCAATCAGCGTTTTTTCCTGAAATGAAATGCCCCAGCATCTTGCCCTTCACATATTCTATAATAAGAAAGTGCCCGTACTTTTCAATAGCTATTCTTTAAACACAAGGAGACGGATTTACATAAATACTAAGAACTTGTTTCTGAATCCTTTCATGTTTTGTTTAATTGTAGACCAGGTATGCATATTGTATATGTGCGTGTAACGCGATCGTAGATATCAGTGTATGTATTATTGCAATTTACAATTATAAGATAAAGGTTATTGAAGAAGAAGAAAAAAGCCATAATCACAACAGTCGAAGCAAAGGGAGACAGACATATAATGCTGAAGAATCGACTGGTCTTTAAATAATGACACATATACTTGTTAGTGTTTACACTGACAATCAAAATATTAATCCACAAACTTAAAGCTTATATTTTTTTCACACCAAGGTATTAAGTTGGTATCATTTTTCAGAATAGACACGAGTACAAATGAGAGAAAACTCGGAAACTTGTAAGAATATCTCAGCGCCAAATTCATGCAGTTATACGCAAAAAGTTGATGATATTGTTACAAATATAATATATTATATTATCTAATTATAATGTGGAGTAAATCAGATTCACAATTAATCTCAGCAAATTTAGATTTGATATTAAGCGATTAAATCTATTCAATATGTTGAAATTCACGAGGGAAAATGATATATTTCCAACATTCAGTATGACAAATGAAAGGAGTGTACACTAATGAACTCAGAAACCACTTGAAAAATGTTTTAGTTTTAATGTAAATTTTTTTTATCTTACGTCCAAAACATGTTGACATTTGAAAAGTTACAAATTATATGAATAATGTTTTTCGGCAGTATAGAAATGGAACGTATAATAAAAATGAAAAAAGAAATAAATAACAAAAAATAAATAATTAAATAGATAAAGAAAATAAGATTAATAAAATTGCACATTTTCCGGAACGTCATCTAAAGCCTCTATAATCAATGTATACAGCGTGAGTTAATTGTCTTCATAGATAAATCGGATACACTGCAGGTACTTTTAAAGAACCACAAAATCAGAAGGCCATCTTAAGATATATATCCTGTTGTGTTATATAGAGTATTGCAGCTTTTAAAGGATTATACAAAATACACAAAAGGTGGCAATACCTTTCCATAAAACTGCAGTGTATGCAGTTGTTTCGTCATTCCAAGACTCGTCATTGATGAGGACTGAAAGTGTTGATAAGGCGACAAAAAAAAAAAAAAAAAAATAGAAAGAAATGTCAAAATCTGGAATGAGAGTACACACAACTGTATGCAAAGACGCGTGTATCGCTTGACGTGGCATGGAAAGTCCAAGCAGCTAGTGTCTTCCACCCACAATCTCCAAGGATAGTACAAAAAACACAAAAGATATAAACACACATGGAAACTCAGGTGTTATCAGCATTTAAAAGATTTGAACAGGTTATCGTCAGGTGCCGGTTGAATTTCCTTTGTTTTGTTCCAGGAGAAAACATTACTTTGTACATTGGATTTGGATAGTATCTAAGAAACAGACTGACATTCCTTGGCTTAATGTTTCCTTTGAAAAAATAAGACAAGAAATGTCCTGAACTGTTTAGTACATTTAGCTATTTCATATGCAGTTCACGACAACTCCGGATAGAGATATCCGGTTCCACTTTTGTTTTTACAACATCTAAGAATTTCCGGTGTGTACTTCCGGGTATCTAAAAACGAAAGTAGAATCAACAGTGGCAAGCAAGGTAGTATGTCCAATTAATAAGCATAATGTTCTGATGGGTACACAATTTGTAACGACTGCTCACACTGTCATCATAATATAGACGTAAAAACACGCGTATAAAATGAGATGACTGTTATACATAACATCATTATAACCAGATAACCACTGATGTAACGTGCCAATTAGGAGTAACTCCATGTACTTCAGCTAGCTTAAGTATTTGGATAAGAATTTGTTATGATGCCAAATGACACCATAAGTTTCTCGCCTTGCAATCCTCAAATATCTCTATATTTGGTCATCTGGAGGCATTGTGCTTAACATTCATCTGTCATCGTCCGCTTTGTATAAATTTTTACATTTCAAAAATTATTGACAAGGTCTACCAGCGGGATTCAGCTCAGACTTAAAATAACTTAAATACTCCTGACCAAATGTTATTTTCCAGGTTGGTCTAAACTCTAAGATGGCCACCATATATACATGTAGCTGCCAATTTGAAAAAAAAAAACTTATCAAAGTTCCGCTCTATTTAGCTCAAAAAATGTCTGAAATGATCCGAGATGGTCCTGACTAAGTGCTAAAATATTTGAAGTTTGTCAGAAATACAAGATGTTCACCATGCCCAACAGTACCACTATACTTGCTACTGAATATGTATACTACAACAGTACAAGGGTCTTTAAAATCAGATGACCATTAAGGTCCATGAGCCTTTATTCGTTTGTAGAGGCCATTTATCACTCAAGGTAAATTTCATTTATTGAAGTACAACACCTTCGGTACTTAATACAATACATTCTTAAATATATTGCAGGGAAAAGTCACATATCACAGGAAAAATGTCAAACAGAGAAGAGGAGGATGAAGAAAAACATGGTACACATAATATCCATATCAGTAATATCTTGTGATAAATACCTATTTGCTGATAAAATATTTGCTTCTAACTGATACTCCAACACAAAATACAAATGTACCATAATTTTTAACTGATACATTTATAAATTGAATATTCATAAATTGTACGTATTTGATGAAATAAAAAAAACTACATTTTATCACATCCTGAGAAATCCTGGGACACTTAGACTGTACAAAGATTTATGGTGAATGCTTAGAGCCAAATTACAGGTCTTGTGTTTTTGCTCCCTTACAGTCCTGTTTTTGAAGTCTTGCTCCCGTGCTGTCCTGTTTTGTGATCTTGCTCCCTTACTGTCCTGTTTTTGTGATCTTGTGATCTTGCTCCCTTACTGTCCTGTTCTTGTGAACTTACTCCCTTGTTGTCCTGTTCTTGTGATCTTGCTCCCTTGCTGTCCTGTTATTGTGATCTTACTCCCTTGCTGTCCTGTTCTTGTGATCTTACTCCCTTGCTGTCCTGTTCTTGTGATCTTACTCTCTTGCTGTCCTGTTCTTGTGATCTTGCTCCCTTACTGTCCTGTTCTTGTGATCTTGCTCCCTTGCTGTCCTGTTCTTGTGATCTTGCTCCCTTACTGTCCTGTTCTTGTGATCTTGCTCCCTTGCTGTCCTGTTCTTGTGATCTTACTCCCTTGCTGTCCTGTTCTTGTGATCTTACTCCCTTGCTGTCCAGTTCTTGTGATCTTGCTCCCTTACTGTCCTGTTCTTGTGATCTTGCTCCCTTGCTGTCCTGTTCTTGTGATCTTGCTCCCTTGCTGTCCTGTTCTTGTGATCTTACTCCCTTGCTGTCCTGTTCTTGTGATCTTGCTCCCTTGCTGTCCTGTTTTTGTGATCTTGTGATCTTGCTCCCTTACTGTCCTGTTCTTGTGAACTTACTCCCTTGCTGTCCTGTTATTGTGATCTTACTCCCTTGCTGTCCTGTTCTTGTGATCTTACTCCCTTGCTGTCCTGTTCTTGTGATCTTACTCTCTTGCTGTCCTGTTCTTGTGATCTTGCTCCCTTACTGTCCTGTTCTTGTGATCTTGCTCCCTTGCTGTCCTGTTCTTGTGATCTTACTCCCTTGCTGTCCTGTTCTTGTGATCTTGCTCCCTTGCTGTCCTGTTCTTGTGATCTTACTCCCTTGCTGTCCTGTTCTTGTGATCTTACTCCCTTGCTGTCCTGTTCTTGTGATCTTGCTCCCTTGCTGTCCTGTTCTTGTGATCTTGCTCCCTTGCTGTCCTGTTCTTGTGATCTTACTCCCTTGCTGTCCTGTTCTTGTGATCTTACTCCCTTGCTGTCCTGTTCTTGTGATCTTGCTCCCTTGCTGTCCTGTTCTTGTGATCTTGCTCCCTTGCTGTCCTGTTCTTGTGATCTTGCTCCCTTGCTGTCCTGTTCTTGTGATCTTACTCCCTTGCTGTCCTGTTCTTGTGATCTTACTCCCTTGCTGTCCTGTTCTTGTGATCTTGCTCCCTTGCTGTCCTGTTCTTGTGATCTTGCTCCCTTACTGTCCTGTTCTTGTGATCTTGCTCCCTTGCTGTCCTGTTCTTGTGATCTTGCTCCCTTGCTGTCCTGTTCTTGTGATCTTGCTCCCTTGCTGTCCTGTTCTTGTGATCTTACTCCCTTGCTGTCCTGTTCTTGTGATCTTACTCCCTTGCTGTCCTGTTCTTGTGATCTTGTGATCTTACTCCCTTGCTGTCCTGTTCTTGTGATCTTGTGATCTTACTCCCTTGCTGTCCTGTTCTTGTGATCGTGCTCCCTTATTGTCCTGTTCTTGTGATCTTACTCCCTTGCTGTCCTGTTCTTGTGATCTTACTCCCTTGCTGTCCTGTTCTTGTGATCTTACTCCCTTGCTGTCCAGTTCTTGTGATCTTGCTCCCTTACTGTCCTGTTCTTGTGATCTTGCTCCCTTGCTGTCCTGTTCTTGTGATCTTGCTCCCTTGCTGTCCTGTTCTTGTGATCTTACTCCCTTGCTGTCCTGTTCTTGTGATCTTACTCCCTTGCTGTCCTGTTCTTGTGATCTTGCTCCCTTGTTGTCCTGTTCTTGTGATCTTGTGATCTTACTCCCTTGCTGTCCTGTTCTTGTGATCGTGCTCCCTTGTTGTCCTGTTCTTGTGATCTTACTCCCTTGCTGTCCTGTTCTTGTGATCGTGCTCCCTTGCTGTCCTGTTCTTGTGATCTTACTCCCTTGCTGTCCTGTTCTTGTGATCTTACTCCCTTGCTGTCCTGTTCTTGTAATCTTGCTCCCTTACTGTCCTGTTCTTGCTCCCTTACTGTCCTTTTCTTGTGATCTTGCTCCCTTACTGTCCTGTTCTTGTGATCTTGCTCCCTTGCTGTCCTGTTCTTGTGATCTTGCTCCCTTGTTGTCCTGTTCTTGTGATCTTGCTCCCTTACTGTCCTGTTCTTGTGATCTTACTCCCTTGCTGTCCTGTTCTAGTGATCTTACTGTCCTGTTCTTGTGATCTTGCTCCCTTGCTGTCCTGTTCTTGTGATCTTGTGATCTTGCTCCCTTGCTGTCCTGTTCTTGTGATCTTGCTCCCTTGCTGTCCTGTTCTTGCTCCCTTGCTGTCCTGTTCTTGTGATCTTACTCCCTTGCTGTCCTGTTCTTGTGATCTTACTCCCTTGCTGTCCTGTTCTTGTGATCTTACTCCCTTGCTGTCCTGTTCTTGTGATCTTACTCCCTTGCTGTCCTGTTCTTGTGATCTTACTCCCTTGCTGTCCTGTTCTTGTGATCTTACTCCTTTACTGTCCTGTTCTTGTGATCTTACTCCCTTGCTGTCCTGTTCTTGTGATCTTGCTCTCTTACTGTCCTGTTCTTGTGATCTTACTCCCTTGCTGTCCTGTTCTTGTGATCTTACTCCCTTACTGTCCTGTTCTTGTGATCTTACTCCCTTGCTGTCCTGTTCTTGTGATCTTGCTCTCTTACTGTCCTGTTCTTGTGATCTTACTCCCTTGCTGTCTTGTTCTTGTGATCTTTCTCTCTTACTGTCCTGTTCTTGTGATCTTACTCCCTTGCTGTCCTGTTCTTGTGATCTTGCTCCCTTGCTGTCCTGTTCTTGTGATCTTACTCCCTTACTGTCCTGTTCTTGTGATCTTACTCCCTTGCTGTCCTGTTCTTGTGATCTTACTCCCTTGCTGTCCTGTTCTTGTGATCTTGCTCCCTTGCTGCCCTGTTCTTGTTATCTTGTGTTTTTGCTCTCTTGCTGTCATTTTTGTGTGTTTATGACTGAAGGTTGACAGAACAAGAACAAAAGATTTGTTATTTGACCCTTATGTGGCTGTATGTACCTTACAAGACAATACAATGCTGTGTTATGTTGTACAGTATATTATTACATTAATGTATTAACATCCATTACTTCACTGTTGACATATAAATGTTGTTGTTTTTAGGAGCTACAGCAGCCCAACCACCACATTCTACCACAGATGGTTTGTTAAGGTAATTAGATTGTCAGGTTAATGTTACAAGGATTTCTGTTGACCTTGACCCTGAGTAATGTTACAAGGATTTCAGTTGACCCTTTGCCCTTAGTAATGGTACAAGGATTTTAGTTGACCTTTTCCCTTTTGTAATGTTACAAGGATTTCAGTTGACCCTTGTCCCTTAGTACTATTACAAGAATTTCAGTTGACCATTGACCCTAAGTAATGGTACAAGGATTTCAGTTGACCTTTTTCCCTTTGTAATGTTACAAGGATTTCAGTTGACCTTTTTCCCTTTGTAATGTTACAAGGATTTTAGTTGACCCTTGACCCTTAGTAATGTTAGAAATCAATTATTTCCTCAGAAATTTGGAGTGTCAAAACAAATGACTGCACAGAGACTTAACTCTCTTCAGAGTGTATATATATGTAGGTGTAAATGATCAGTTTGGTACATATGGGAAGAACAGAAGAGGTAATAATATAAAACTTACTTAGAACCAATAAAGAGGATGGTGGATCGTCTGGGATCTCTTCAAATAATGGTAACATAAGGCCTAAGGACATACAGATAATGTAAATAATAGAAACATTCTGGTCTGAAAAATGGAATAATGATTTCAAAAACCAAAACTTGGAAACTCAGGGTGA
Organism: Pecten maximus; assembly: GCF_902652985.1. Lineage (NCBI taxonomy): Eukaryota > Metazoa > Mollusca > Bivalvia > Pectinida > Pectinidae > Pecten > Pecten maximus. Next base: position 41,372,923 of record NC_047023.1, on the reverse strand, counting down.
ATATCAGGATTCTCCCTTACAGACTTAGAGTGAAAGTTTGGATTCTTCCTCTGAAATAGATTACATGATTTCTATTCATTGTCAACAATATCAAATTATTATTTTTGTATGTTTATGAAATGAATTGCTTTATTGGATGAATTTAAAATAAAAAGATAAATGCATGTTTATTTTAGTTCTTGTTTTCCGCCTATTCTTGGAAAGAAAAAGTGTTCATCAGCAATTGATGATGATGGTGAAGTTTATTCAAAAGCAAACACAAAAAGTGAAACAACTGAAGGACAGACATTAGATGCTGAAAAGCCAGAAGATGTTAGCAAACAACACAAGGGAGGGAGTCAGGCTAATGTAATAGCAGAAGGTAGTCAAAAACATCAGGGAGGGAGTCAAGCTACTGCATCAGCAGAGGGTAGCCAAAAACACCAGGGAGTAAGTCAAGCTAATGTAACAACTGAAGGTAGCCAAAAACATCAGGGAGGGAGTCAGGCTACTGTAACAGCACAACTGGCACATCAACAGGGAGGTGCTCAAAATGTCATCGATGATGATGATGAAGAGGAGTGCTTTTATCCAATAAATCAAAACTGCCCTGGTGTGGCTATTCTTATTGGACACAGCAAATTTGATACAGGTGAAAAAGAAAGGAAAGGTGCTCACATGGATCTCAAAAATACTTTTGAAGTTTTTGAGAGATTAGGATTCCTAATAAACTTTTTCATGGATGAAGAGGTCATGGTCCTTCAGCACAAGTTAAAAGAATGTAAGTAAATGTAACATTAACAGCTAACACACAAACAACATAATATTTGTATATATAATTATATATCTATTCTTAAAACATAATGTATTTTATTTACTACCCAGGTAAGTTGATCCCAAGATTAAATATGTGAATTATCTGTTGTAATTTGATACAGAACAAGTTATTTTTTATACAATTCACATCCATGTACAGGTGCGGATCCAGGAATTTTGAAAAGGGGGGGTCCAGTAATTTAGTGGTAATGCGAGCGCCGTAGGCGCAAGCAGAATGTTTTTGGGCGTTCTTTATATTTGTATAGATACACAATGATTTCATCAAGTTGAACTACATTTTGTATATATATTAAGCTCCTAAAAACAACATTTATATATTATGTTGAAAGACTTGAAAACACAATAAGTTGTAAATTATTAGCACATTCTTTTCTTCTTAGATGTTTTACATGATGTACATAGATACAAATTGTGACGTCATAGATAATGTCCTAATGACATGGAAGATAATATAGCTACAGCTCTGATAAGTTTAAGTAAGACTATTGAGTTTAGGATTAAATGCTTTTACAAAATACTTTTCTTTCTCTTTTTTTTTTTTGCGATATGACTATCTGATAATGCTTTGTAAAATGGATAAATTTGAAAGCTCTTTTTTCACATGTATCTAGATGTTAGTTTAACTTGATTTGTCGATACTGTGGTACATTGATACATGTGGAAAAAAAACTTTCAAATCTTCCATTTTGCATAGTTAACATAGCCGTTAGGATAAAAAAGACAAGCATGGAAAAATATACTCTACTAAAAGTAAGATAATTAAAATGTTTTTACTAATACCATTTACTAATAATATATGTTAATGTTGTATTTCATACAGTGGCAATGTCTGAGAGAGTGAAGAAAGCAGATTGTTTAGTTTGTGTGGTCAGCACACACGGAAGTGAACAGGAAGTCGGCAAAGGAGATCGGGACCCACGGCTACCATCAAATGTTAAAGTATTCGAACATTTCCTGTCCATGAAAAATGGGGTCATCAAAACTAGGGAGTTGATAGAGATTTTTGATGATTCCCATTGTAAAGCTTTGAGAGGGAAACCCAAGCTTTTCTTTATACAGGTACGAAATGATTCAAGTTTAATTGTATATATTTAGAATGAGTGAGAGGTGGGTGATTGCATGATTTATGAATTCCAAGCCTCTGAAATATAGAGATCTCTTCATAATACCTAGACTACATATTTTATAATTTAATATCTTAAATGATTTATTCATTGCCTTGATATCATTGGCATTAAAGTTTGTTTATATTTATCTCAGTTTACTTTAAACTAGAATATGTTTTATAAACATTTTCAAGTGACCTTGAACACTGTCATATTAGCAAGATTCAGCAGCAGTAGCCATTGGGAATGGAAGAATCCCTATATATCATTATGGTCCTTGTTTCATATTTGGAAAGCAATATTTCATTTTAAATAAATTCTCATTTTTCAACCAATAAAACAAGTATCAGCCTTCTCATTACACACATTTGTCTTTCCCTTAACTAATAGTATTTATTAGTACAAAGATATGTCTTGGTATAAATTTAGATTTAACAATGATTTCATGTCAATTGTCTTTTTAGGTCACCTGAGACTTCATCGTCTGAGGTGATCTACTAGTATTATAATGGTCTTTTTATCTCTTGTCGTATGTTGTGTGTCATCTGTTTTGCGTTGTCTGTCAAACTTCTTCTCATAAACCCATGGATAAATTTCAATAAAATTTTTAGAAACTTCCCATGGCTAAAGGTCAACCAAATTGTGGATAAAAATGGTCCCCACCATTCAAGAGACTGAGGAACTGGCAAGAGTAAAAGTCAAATTCACTAAAATTTCAGAAATCTTCTTAAGACCTGGATAAGGTGGAATAGAATACAGATGGAATGGTCTTGAGGGTTCTTTACCAAACTCGTGAATGACCCTGGGGTCTTATGTTTGCTCCGGGGAAGGTGATAAAATCACATTCTGAGCAAGACTTGTTTAATTACCATTGGAAATATACAGGTTATACAAACTTGGTTTGAATTATCATGATAGGATGGCAGTTTGATATCTACATTAACATTGTAAAGTAAAAGAACATAATAGATAAAAATAATACAACTTATTTGTTTCGTTATCAAGGCCTGCAGATCTCGTACAGATAAATCCCTGCTTCAGTCGATGGATCCTGGGATACAGGTAGACATTGTAGGTCCAGTGTTACGTCCTCTGCCCACAAACACCACAGATTTTATGTCTGGGGCAAGATCAGCTCTGGATAATCAGGGGTCACAACCTCTATCTGACCAGAGGTCACAGTCTCAGGTTGATGCCAGAGCATACATGGCACCAGTGTTGGAGCGTGATGGGGAAATGTATTACGAGCATACTCCTCCATTCCCATTGTTTGAGGACATCGTGGAGGTTGTCCCACCCGTCTGCCCCAACAATTTCCTCATCATGTTTGCGACTCCTTCAGGTACATTGACCAACAGGTTTTCCAAATCAAAATACTGTTTAAATATTTAGCTGAATTTTGAGAATGAATTATTAAAGATTTTGTGAAATTTGCTATTTGTTTTGCAATGCATCAATATTTGCGTATGTTTGTTTTTTGAGAAATAACAGATAAATCCTTGTGATATAATTGTCCATGGAAAGGTCTCACATTGGTGATAAAGGAGTCAGTGTATCATTATTGTTTCAGAAATGGTAGCGTGGTCCGAGGACGACAGCGGAGGATGGCTACTCTCGGCATTGTACCTGGAGTTTATTAAACACATAAGGAATGGGACACGTATCGCTCTCCTGCCGACGCTCACTGACGTCAGTCGACATGTGGCATACAAATATGCATCGCGTATGGAAGGCACCGATTACCACAAAATGAAGAGTGTACCATGCTTAGAACACAAACTTACACGTGATGTGTATCTTACACCTTCAAAGAAAACATCTTATTGATTAGAGGGCTTTGTTCAAGAAGATATCTCAGGGGTGTGATTCAAGATTGAATAAACGAAGAAAATCAATGTAAAAAAAAAAAACAGAAAACTTTCACAACTTATCAGAAAACTGGTTTTTATAATGCTTCAGAACATATCAAAAACTTTTTAAAATCATGAGATCTTCTAAAAATGTTACTCAAATCTGCTTTAGTGGACCGATATCTTTTGAAAAAAGAAGTAATGACACATCCCTGTATCTGCATAATGGCAGGAAGTTTATGAAATTCATTTGTCTGCAAACATTCTAAAAAGTGGTTGGAAATATTGTCCTGGTGTCTATAACAGTGGCAATCTTCTGAAAAGACAAAAAATTGTCACATCCCTGTGTCTGGATAACAGGCTATGCACCTGTTTTTGAAGCAATAACATTTTTTTTTGTGGACAGATTACCTCCAGACATAGTGGTATTTGATTTACAGTTGTTGACTGCAATTGAGGGAAACATCTTTATTGTTGAACCCATAAGTAAAATCGTTTTCTAGAAATAATATTGTAAGTAGAATGTATCTCAGTTATCTGTTGGAGCTTAAAATGCTTATGAAGTGCTGAAATTTGATTATACATGCAGTACATGTAATCTTTTTCACAAATTAAAATGATATGGTATATTATTCATTAATTATTCAAAATTGTTATTTAATAAATTCTTTAAAAATATCTGTTCATGATACTTGTGTGATTTGGCTTACATAGACTATTAGAAGCTTGTTATTACAAGAAAATCACTTTTGTTTCTTTGGCCAGTTATAAAGAAATTATAGTTTAATACATTTTCACTGGTATACAGTTTTTATCCGACAGTCTGTACTTGTTATAAGCCTACCTATATATCCTTCTATTATAGCTCGGTAAACTAACAAACAGAGTTCTGTTGTGACATGCCAACCTTTTACTCGGAGTCAGAGTCCATATGTTGGCACCCTGGGCATATTACAGGATAGATACACTACCAGTAGATAATGTTTTCTTTAGAATTTAGCTCTGTTACGAATATTCCTGTAGATTGTAATAACATTGATATGTAAACACTGGCTACACAATGACATTTCGACTTCAAAAAGGTCATAAGGTTTGTTTCATTTGCATTCTGTCAGAAACTTTGTTGTCGTTACTTTATAGGCCTATAAACGGTGAATAATCTAGTCTTCTGTACGGGTCTGGTATTTTTTGTGAGATTGTGGTTATTTTTCTTCTAAGAAACTGATCTATAGGCCGATTACTCCAAGCAGTGCTGTTTGTAAAGGTAACCTGTTTATAGTGACCATTTTTCTGCCTCCCCTTGAGTGGTCTTTATAGACAGATGTGACTGGACATGTAAAACTTACTAATTCTGTCACCTGCTTAAATGAAGAATAGGGATAAAGTTTGTCTGCCCTTGGGCAAATGGAATCTTTTGTGTTACAAAGTAAACAAAAAAATTTTAAATGAAATTTTTCAATTGTAAGATATCTATATATTGATGCATTTCACAGTTAAATCTGTGCTGTAAGGATTTGTTAAAGTTGATGTTCTTGTTATGAGGAGTCTAGGTTAATGAAGTACATGTATACAACACAACATTTTTTTATTCATCTGATTTCTTTCATTAAAACAAGTGCCGTTATCTTTTATATGTCCTGTTTAATTGATTAAGCTCCAAGGATGCAAAGATGGTCACCTAACTAGCTCAGGCTGGAGGGAAATTCCCTTTAATCAAGAAGTAGGGTGTGGAGAGTATCGGTCACCTAGCTAACTAGCTCAGGCTGGAGGGAAATTCCCTTTAATCAAGAAGTAGGGTGTGGAAAGTATCGGTCACCTAACTAGCTCAGGCTAAAGGGAAATTCCCTTTAATCAAGAAGTAGGGTGTGGAGAGTATCGGTCACCTAACTAGCTCAGGCTAGAGGGAAATTCCCTTTAATCAAGAAGTAGGGTGTGGAGAGTATCGGTCACCTAGCTAACTAGCTCAGGCTAGAGGGAAATTCCCTTTAATCAAGAAGTAGGGTGTGGAGAGTATCGGTCACCTAACTAGCTCAGGCTAAAGGGAAATTCCCTTTAATCAAGAAGTAGGGTGTGGAGAGTATCGGTCACCTAACTAGCTCAGGCTTGAGGGAATTTCCCTTTAATCAAGAAGTAGGGTGTGGAGAGTATCGGTCACCTAACTAGCTCAGGCTAGAGGGAAATTCCCTTTAATCAAGAAGTAGGGTGTGGAGAGTATCGGTCACCTAACTAGCTCAGGCTGGAGGGAAATTCCCTTTAATCAAGAAGTAGGGTGTGGAGAGTATCGGTCACCTAACTAGCTCAGGCTAGAGGGAAATTCCCTTTAATCAAGAAGTAGGGTGTGGAGAGTATCGGTCACCTAACTAGCTCAGGCTAGAGGGAAATTCCCTTTAATCAAGTGGTAGGATCGATGTCTGCAAAGAGCATCAGAGGTCATTAGTTTAAACCCCAGAACAAGTAAAATGTGTGTGTATTGAGACCAGAACAAGTAAAATGTGTGTGTATTGAGACCAGAACAAGTAAAATGTGTGTGTATTGAGACCAGAACTGCTGGATTTCAGAGATACATTTGAATGAGCTGAATCTGTCTACACCCTTATAGAAGCAATAATGTAAATACTCTAATTACCTAATAGATATATCTTCTGTCCATGTAATAAGCTAGCATGTTGTCTGGGCATTTTGGTCTGAAATACATCAAACGTAGACATTTTAAGAAATTTTAGAGGAAAAACAGTATCTATAGAATTCATTGTTGTTAATTTAGATTAAGACAGATTTTGTAGTGCAAATTAGAATGAAATTACATTTTGTATTATGATTTCTCCCTGACCCTGTATTTGATGTTAGCCTCTTAAAACTGTAAATACTGTTATCACACATTCTATCTTGACCACATGAAGCTCTATGTTAAATTTAAGTGTTATATACATCTATTGTTATACATATCAACATTCCTAGGGCCAGTTTGATCATTATTCCTTAACTTAAAAATTGCCATAGGAGAGCATAAATTAATATTTGCTATATATAGGAGCTGCATAAATTAAAATTTGTCATAGGAGAGCATAAATTAAAATTTGTCATAGGAGAGCATAAATTCAAGTTTGCCATAGGAGAGCATAAATTAATATTTGCCATATATAGGAGCTGCATAAATTAAAATTTGTCATAGGAGAGCATAAATTCAAGTTTGCCATAGGAGAGCATAAATTCAAATCTGCCATAGGAGAGCATAAATTAAAATTTGTCTTAGGAGAGCATAAATTAAAATTTGTCATAGGAGAGCATAAATAAATTTTCCATAGAAGAGCATCACTGAATTTAAGATGTATTCCGTAAGTTATGTAATTATTTCCTATGGAAAATTCTAGGTTAAGGAATTTCCTTAAGTTATAGTATACGTTGAGGAAACTGGGCCCTCCTAGAATTTTTTACAAACCTCAAAACTAACTTTATTGTGTATCGTTGTCATAACAATAAGTGCCTATTGTGTCTGTAAGTTGATTTCATTGTCAATATAAAGTAATATACATTATCAATATAATGTATCTGGCATTTCATGTTTTCATTGTCTATATAAAGTAATATACATTATCAATATAATGTATCTGGCATTGCATGTTTTCATTGTCAATATAAAGTAATATACATCGAGTATCATTATAATGTATCTGGCATTGCAAGTTTTCATCCATGTGAACTATTACAATCTTTAAAATCGAAAGGTTCTCGATCATATATTAACATGTGCACACTGGAATTTCAACAATGCTGAATATCTAGTAAAAGCTGCTCCAATATCTCAAAATAATTAATTTTAAACCAAATTGTCTACCTTATTGTTACATGTCTATTTTCTCTCTAAATTTGTTTGTTTAAATATTTTTGTCTTTAAAAGGTTTTTAATGGAAATTACTCTCTCTGACTCTCAAAAACTGAGATTATATTGTATCATAGTATTATTACGAGGAAAAAGGTTGGTATTGAAATGTGCATTTCCTTATTAGTTTTAATTTCTTATTCATTTATAAAATTGTATTGATGCATGTAAGTATCTTCGCATAAATGTTAATAGAAATAATATTCCCAAAAGATTTGATTAAGTAATGAAAATACAACGGTAGTGTTTTAATTTTAAGAATTTCACTTCATGACAAGGCCAGTCTTAAGTGAAGAATCAAGGCTGTATAACAGGAAATTCTGTTTAAATTGTATCCTATTTTACACTCTTCACATTGTACATGTATTTTATGCTGTTCTGTCCAAATTTAAGCTGTGCAATTAGCTTGGTGAAATTTATATAGAATATAAATTAAACTGAAAACTAAAAATATTGAATTCTGCTTTGTTATGCGAAATAAACATAGCATCATACCCTTGTTTTGTTTTGACGACCTTCTCCTATTACACTATGTGCTGGATGTGTTGTAGTTTTACATAAAGAAAGTACACAATACAGGCAGAGACGTCGATATACACATATGCATATGGGAAAGTAAAAATCTGCTGCAGTTATGTCCCCTAGTTACACTTTAGTTACTACTGTTAAAGTATCTGACAATAGAGCTTGATAAAAGGCCATCATGCAAATCTAGTCATTCATTTCTGGATGAAAAATTACACGAAAAACAGATCTGGGCCCACTGATATTCAAAAGGTGATTATTATAATTAGCTTATTTATTTCAGTGAAAATGTTAAGTCCACCACTGGAAACCAGGGGAGATTATAGATTTGCATTGTGTCCGTCCGTCCGCATATTATCTTGTCAGAGCTCCATCTCCTACACTTTTCCACATTGACACCTCATACTGGGACATGGGTTCACCTAAATGAGTGTGGTGTACCAAATGTAGGTCACTCTTAACCACATTGACCTTTGAACTTCATCAAAGACAGACTTCTGAACTACTGTGATGGAGCCAATACACACTAAAAAAACCCAACAAAAACCAGATTCTTTCTACCGTGTATGTTTGTAATCCTTTAGATATTCTGTTTCCATGAAGTATGATTCTGATAGATCTGTATACACAGTTAGGTGTAATATTTTCTTTTAAATACAATTTACTGGATTAAAGGTATCAAATATTTCTAATTCAAGAAGCAGTATCAACATCATATGTTTAAATTGGTAAAATACCAAATCTTAAATAAGTAATAATATCACTTTAAATAAGCACATTAGATTTTACACACTAGAATGAGAAATGGCATCGATGAAATTAGTTATATTACCTCTTTGAATTTTCTGTTTTTACATCTAAATCCTGTTACAAAATAATCTTATTACTCATACTGCCAAATGCAATCAAATAATGAATACCAGGTATGTGTCACCAGATCCAATTTCATGGTAAAAGGACACCACTTATCAGTAAATATCCATAGGATAATATGGTTATCATCCGTGCATTCTTGGCATTAACTTCATGTTCGGTGGGGAACTATATTTCGCTGAATTGTCTCGTTTCTCCTTTGTTTCAAAATCTGTGTTTATTTTAGCGCGCTTCATGGAATTTGCCTCTGTCCAGTTGGCATTCATATTGAATATGAATGCCAACTGAAAGCCGTTCAATGCTTTTATTTACCATCTGCGATTTTTTATTTATCGTGCGATTTTATTTTTTGAAATTTTCAAATACAAATTTCAGTGGGCAGTTCATAAGCTGGTGAACTCGCAACTGAATTGGTAGGGTTATATAGTGGCAGTGCCATACAATGGTAAATATATGTGTGTATTTCTTAAAATAGTCAGGTATGACTGACAAGTGAAACAGTTCCATAAGATTTTATGAAGTTAGTTTTACCAGAATTGTAGTTATACTACGATAAATTAAGCCAAATCACCTTTTGAACAACTTAGCCATGATGGGATTTGAATTAAAAACCTTTCATTACTCTAGCACCTGAACTTAAGATTACATCCTGAAATTCACATTAATTCACTATTACATTAAAGAAGTCAATACATGAACTGGTACATGTATATTGAAAAGACAAACAGCAATTGATTTAAATAAAAAAAATTTTATTTGAACCAATATCTTTTCTGGATTTATGTCTACAATGATGAAATCAAGTTGTTTGCAAATAAATGTCTCGAAAAACTATTTATACAATAAGAGGTCTAGAGGGCCTGTATCACACACCTGGATATTGCAGTGAGTATGGGAAAACACTACATTTCTAAAGAAGAAATATTTTAAAGAATTTGCTAACTTTCCCCTATTGGCCCCCTCTGGCCCATGTCCACACCATTGATACAAAATCCACACAGTAGTTCAAGTAGCAGCAAATCTTAGTAAAAGTTGAAGGATGACAGATGATGCACCACAACATGGGTTCACCTGTCCTTTGGACCAGATGAGCTAAAAGGAATTGTTGTATGATGCCATTTATACAAATTCTTTAACAGTTAATTTACATGAATTACCATAATGTTTTGATGACATGAAAATGTGACATCATGCTAAACATCTAGTCCTGATGTTAAAAATGACATATTTAAAAATCAACTACATAACAACAATCATTTCATAAAAGTCAGTATGATATAAAGGCCATGGTTCATACTTAATCATGCATAAGATAAAACTCAAATCAGATTACAGTATGCAAGTATCCAATTCTAGAATTCTTCTCCCCAAATTATACTTTGAATCAGTCGACATCATTGGGGAAAATGAACAGAAGAACATGTGTTCAATTATATTTTGAATTCAAATGGTGTGTGATTTATTGAAACAATTAAGTAAGTAAGGTTTTCTTCTCTGGAAAAGTGATAAAAGTCTGCAGATCATGTGCATTACATAAAGCAGATCAGTGAGGTAAGCAATCCTGTTACAGGCTTTAATTAGTTAGTTTTAATTAGGTACATCTTTCACATAAATACCGGTTGGGGTGGGAGTACAGGTACAGGTGGGATCATTAGGTTGAATATGGTACCTAGTACCTCGTCATAGATACTGGTACCTAGTACCTCGTCATAGATACTGGTATCTAGTACCTCGTCATAGATACTGGTACCTAGTACCTCGTCATAGATACTGGTATCTAGTACCTCGTCATAGATACTGGTATCTAGTACCTCGTCATAGATACTGTATCCTAGTACCTCGTCATAGATACTGGTACCTAGTACATCGTCATAGATACTGGTACCTAGTACCTCGTCATAGATACTGGTACCTAGTACCTCGTCATAGATACTGGTACCTAGTACCTCGTCATAGATACTGGTACCTAGTACATCGTCATAGATACTGGTACCTAGTACCTCGTCATAGATACTGGTACCTAGTACATCGTCATAGATACTGGTATCTAGCACCTCGTCATAGATACTGGTATCTAGTACCTCGTCATAGATACTGGTATCTAGTACCTCGTCATAGATACTGGTATCTAGTACCTCGTCATAGATACTGGTACCTAGTACATCGTCATAGATACCGGTACCTAGTACCTCGTCATAGATACTGACGCAATGTTATTGTCATCTATATTGAAGGTGAACAGGGTATAAAAATAAAGTTTATCTATTTAACAAACAAGTTATATCAACTTATCTCTCATGCTGGCCTGGATGGTACCACATGAGGAAACCAGAGTACCGGGGAAAACCAATGTGATTGGGCAGGTGACCCATACCATTTCACGTGATCAGAGAATCTGACCCGAGCCACCTAGGTGAAAGGCAGGTGACCCATACCATTTCACGTGATCGGAGAATCTGACCCGAGCCGCCTAGGTCAAAGGCAGGTGACCCATATACCATTTCACGTGATCGGAGAATCTGACCCGAGCCGCCTAGGTCAAAGGCAGGTGACCCATATACCATTTCACGTGATCGGAGAATCTGACCCTGAGCCGCCTAGGTGAAAGGCAGGTGTAACATAGTGTCTACTTACTAACCTTGATATAACATACAGGTATCCCTGGCTACATGTATTAAATGTTCTTATAAACAATATGTACCTATCAACTATATTGTAAAATTTACAATTTTCTGGTTCACATTTCCCAGGCTAGGCTTTATAAAGTTTCAAAGAAATGATAAATCTGAATTATTTTACCCTTTATCAACTTTTCAAAATCGGTCTTGGCATGTCGCATAATCTATGTAAGACCTATATAAAGAGTTGATAAATGTCAGAATAATTTTGGTTGATAAACAATAAATACACCCTATATTTTGAGACAGTTGGAGGTAGGAACAAATAGCATATTTACACTGAGATACTGAATCCACACCATGATATATACAACAGCAGCAGATTCACAAATGTATGTGATATAAAGTTTTCAATATAAATTATAATAAAATAGTTATAAGTTATACCTAAAATAGAGAATAGCATATACAATTATGAAAGCATTTGCCATTTCACATCAAATGTAATCTTGAATCAGTCAAGAGATTCACAAATGTACATGTATATGGTATCAAATTTTCAAAATAATTTATAGTAAAATAGTTCAATGTTTTAAGTTATACCTAAAACAGAGAATGGTATATACAATTATGAAAGCATCTTGCCATTTCACAACAAATTTAATTTTGAATCAGTCATGGATTTTCTTTATACACTGTATTTATATCTTAAATTTATATCTACACATAAAATTGTAATTTCATCAAAAATTTCAATTATGACAAAAGTCCTGTGGTTTCATTTCAGAAAGACTGGACATTTTGGATAAAACACACCTGTTTTTATAATTGAATCTTCTAAGAACATAACTTCCCTACCAACACTACCATTGCTATTTATTCATTCTCTCATTCTGTCTCTCTTTCCCCTTCTCTGTCTCTCTTTTCCCTTCTCTGTCTCTCTTCCCCTGCTGTCTCTCCTTCCCCTCACTGTCTTTCTCTTTCCCCTTCTCTCTCTGTCTCTCTTTCCCCTTCACCGTCTCTCTTCTCTGTCTCTCTTTCCCCTTCTCTGTCTCACTTCCCTTTCACTGTCTCTCTTTCCCTTGCTCTGTTCTTAAGGTATTGAAATATAGACAATGAATCCATAAAATATAATATTAGTTAAAACCCTCATGAAAAACAGCAAATGTAAGCCATCAATGTGTGATATTAATTAAAATCCTCATGAAAAACAGCGACTGTAAGCCATAAATGTGTGGGTGGTTTTGATTTATATAACGTTAATATGTATACAGTCACCTTCTAATTTGCACTAGATGAAATTTCCCTTTACCTTGATAGATACAGCAGCAGAGTGTTTGATCCCAAATCCAGGCACACTATTCCTGTATCTGTGACACAGACTAACACTTAATCTAAATGATGACATCTCATCCCAACAAAATAACAATTTAAATTCAAAGTACAATCATTCCACTTAGATTATAATGCTGTACAAGATTTGATTAAGTTCGGTATATTAATTGTGACTACATATTGTCACTGGTTAGTAAAATACATGAATACAATAATCTCGAGGCCTTGATTAATTTTCGCATCTTCAGATAAAATGTGGTAAAAAATTCCTACACTTATTCATCAGATATGTCCTCCATTTAAACTCTGGTGTGAGATTCAAATACAACAAAATAAATAAACAATAATACATATCACTAACTGGCATGATATTTGAAATGTTTACCATTTTACATCCAAATGTGTCAACAAAGAGAGTAATAGAATCTATCATGGGTCTATTCCGTGGACAGGAATATTTCAACCCGAGTGTAAGAGTTTGGCCAGTAAGCATAAGGCTTGCAGAGTGCTGGCCAGCCAAACTCTTACACGAGGGTTGAGATATCCTTGTTCGCGGAACAGACCCACGATTGATTATTTTTCTCACATACTAAAACGGAAGTTTTTCATCGCGCCATCTTCAATGCTTCTTGGAATGTGCATCAAAATTGATGATGTCATCATTTATGACTTGGTTACTCAACGTAAAATGATGACGTTACGTTATTGTGAGCAGCGTCATATAGCGCGTGTCGGCTGTCTTTACCCACCCTGTGTAAGATCGATTTATCTTTTTCCTAGCAACCGCCGGATAACCCTGTGAAGTATGTGAGAACAGTTTCTCTTACCATGGACAGAGATATCCACCATTTTACTGATGTAAGATTTTCTTACCTCACCCTAGGGTTGAGACAAGATATAAATGCTCTTTGCACATTTTTCACAATTGTATGACATTGCTGAAACAATTCAATCACTTAACATCAACATTGTCTTTCATTGGTGTAATGTCAATATTTGATACATAGCACTCACTCAGGGTAAACAGGGTGGGAAAAACACATTCATTACAAGTGCCCAACAGGAATCGAACCCGGGTCTCCGGTGTGATAAGCCACAGCTCTACCTCATGAGCCAAAGAAGCATGCTCTGTCAGCTAAGGGACACCGACCCGTTCCTTTTTGACTACTCCCTATTTTTCTGGAGATTTACCCGAATCTCAACCTGAGACTCTCAATACCACCAACATGGTATTTAATTGGGTGTCAATGTGAAAAATACATTCCTGTCAAGTGACCTGACACGAATCAAACCCGGCTCCGGTGTGAACGACTCTACCTATTGAGCCAAAGAAGCATGCTCCATCAACAGTGACAGAGACCATATTTAGCACAGTACAAGCCACATCAACCCGTTCCTTTTACACAGAGTAAGAGAAAAATAATTAATCAGCCCCTTGAGAATGAGACAGAGAGGTCTCAACCCTTGGGGTAAGATTCTTAAGCTGCCAAACACTCAGCCTCAAGAGGATGAAAGATTCTATTATCACTCACATTGATTTGAAATCTACATCCAAAAAAGAAACCAAAGCTATTCACAAGCATATTACTCAAACACCAGTACTAGATTTTATCTATCACTATGAGTGATTCTCTTCCCCTTTCAGTTGAGGTTCCACAGTAACATTTCTGTTATACACTTATTTATTAATACAACTTGAGAAGTATGCTTTAAATGTATTTTCAATAAAATAGACATTTCCATTATTGAGACAACAGAAAGGTGTCATGAAGTTATGACATCACAATAGTGTTATTGCACATATTGTTTTCAGAAAATCATAATACAGACCTCTTTTACAATAAATTGTATGCAAGGTATTACATCTGGAAGAATGTGAGACTATTTTACAGATCAGTTTGCTTTGTCAAAAAAAAGGAGAAGTATCAAGTTGATCCTTTTGTAGCATTTTAGAATCTTTTCACCAGAATGAGACTCTTTCATGCCCCCAGAATTTCTAAATTTGGGTAAATCCATTGGAATACTCTTCAGAGGGAATCGATCCTATCATCCTCTAATCCTGGGCATGAGTCTTGTACATGTGTACTCTTATATCTTTTATATGATAATCATTACTAGATCATGTTATATGATGAAAAAAGACATAGGAACTAAAATTTAGGGATGTTCCAATAAACTATCTAACCAAGGGGAGAATTCAAACAGGAACCACAGAAATAGAAGTGAATTAAACAGTACATATAATAAGACACATTTTCTCCCAAGCCCTCCATGTATAGAATTTCCTCATTTCCGGTGTCCTCCTGTAGGATACATTTTACTGGAATATCCCTGATAATCTATTCCAGAAATAACTGTGTGGGAGGGAAGGAGGCACCTGTATTAAAATTTGATGGTGGGGAAAAACCCCATTTTTCTAGTATTCTATATACTAAATATGTTTTGATATTTGACGGATGGTGATGGTCTCAGAAGAATTGCCTCCCACACATCCCACATGGATAATTTTGGAACAGCCCTTAAAGACAAACAAAACACTTTGTCTCGATATAAACACCAATGTCCTACAGAACTTGATAAAATCTCATTAAACTTAACGATAGTTTACAATATAAGCCATTTCCTAGATATAGTAGCACCAAAACTAGAGGCTTGTGGAATTTAGGACACACTGTAGTAGTAACACCACCCGGACAGAATTGTTCGTCTATTCCTTGTCCTTGTTAGTCTGAAGTTTGTAGTGGATATCCGATAGGTTTCTCAACTTCTCTGCAGCCTAAAATAGTAAAGGACAAAAACAGTTATCAAATCCAGTCGGAATGGCTAAATGTTATATAAACGAAAATATTCTTCAAGTACTGAACAAGTATTGATAAAGGACAGACCACGGAAGAAGAGTAATTTGAACAGCTAAATAAATGATGACTTGGTTATGTTTGTTTTGTTTGACGTCCTATTAACAGCCAGGGTCATTTAAGGACGTGCCAGGTTTTGGAGGTGGAGGAAAGCCGGAGTACCCAGGAGAAAAACCACCGGCCTATGGTCAGTACCTGGCAACTGCCCCACGTAGGTTTGAACTCACAACCCAGAGGTGGAGGGCTATAGTGATAAAGTGTCGGAACACCTTAACCACTCTGCCACCGCGACCCCTATAATAAATGATGATAGTGCCATGTTTTTGACATAATGAAATAACTGCTCTAACAAATACATCAAATTAATCTCACCAGAAATTACTTTCGAGCATATTATGATTTGATGGAAATGCTGATAAATCTGTCTGGGTCTATGGAAAGTGTGATAATGGAGAATAAAACCTACCTGTTCAGCAGACAGATCTCTCTGGGACTGAGCCAGCATCTCGTAGCCGACCATGAACTTTTTCACTGTAGCTGACCTCAGTAATGGAGGGTAGTACAGTGCATGTAGCTGCCAGTGCTGGTTATCCTTCTCGTACATCTTACCTGTCGGCGCACCTGTACAAGTCAACAATCAAATTCAAAACTGAATCAATTAATTGGGTAGAAGCAAGGCTATATCTGAAGCTGAATCCTGATATCCTCATGTTCTGGAACAATATTTAAGCTTCCTTTATATTTACACAAGGTTTCCAACGAGTTCTCGTTGCTTATGATTTTATAATATTGTAAAAAGTTGAAAAATACAAATTAGAAAGAGACAGGAGAAATTTTAGGTATGGTTTTATGAATAGATTTATCTGACCACGAATATAATTGATTATGCATATGATACATAAAGGCAATTTCAGTGATAGGTTAAATGTATGAAAAATGAATAATTACCATGCCAACCCATGGAGTAAGGAAATGAAATTTCAAACATATTATCATACTTGGACAGCAGTTTCTTAATAATGTCGGCGAGAGCTGCAAAACAGGAAGAAAACCAGGATATCAAATCTTCACTGCAGCAGCAATTTATCACCATTTACGAACACATCAAAAGTGAACTGAAGAAAATATTGTTGATAAATCAAAAAATTAAAAACTATGTCTGTTCAGTATGCATTCTTCATATCTCTGGTTCTAACAAAGTGTTGAATTCTCCCTCACTTGATGAATATTCTGATTTTGGAACAATATAAGACTACATAAGTTACTCACTGATCTTTGACTATGAGACTCAGATCTATCCTTAAATGACCCTTTTACATCACAAATGATATAAACACCCTTGCATACAATACAAACTCTCATACATGACCAATATAGGAAGTTAATAAAATCTGTTTAAAAATGAAGTCAATATAGAGCGATGACGATTTTATATAAATGATACAGGTAACTGCAACATTAACCTCACAAATTTGAAATATTCGCATACTTGATAAATACAAGAAAATTGATCAAAATTTATTTAAAAATGAATTTGCTGGATTAATGGTTAGTAATAAACGTTACCTATGCAAATGGAGCACTATATTCCCTACTCATTATTGTCGTGAAGGGATAACATTTAACATTGTAAGTGCCTCTTAACAGTATATCTGGTGCTCATTTACCTCTAACCATGAGGTGCCTTTATTATTCAATGGTTGTGGCACGACCCTGTATATATACCCTGTATAAAGTATATCATTACTGACCTAAGATATACAGTTTATTTTGTTGGGGGTATAATGATAATACTTACATTCCCTTTCCAGATCTGTGAGATCCTGTATTCTGAGTACATGTCGTCGAGGTAACAGGATTGTCTCGTAAGGCCAGACTGCCCAATAAGGTACTAGCCACACCCAATGTTCATTTTGTAGAATTATTCTCTCCTGGAGAGATCAGAATCAAACGAGATGAGTAATAGATATACATGTATCTTATATCCTGTATTTTTTTGTAAGTGTGCCAGTTTAGTTTTTTTTTGTGAGTGTTCCAGTTTATTTTTTATCTTAAAATACCATGATTTACCTAGTACATTTATGAAATATATACTATTCAAAGTTTAAGTACAACACAAATTAAAATTGTGGTTACGTGGAATAATATTTGAAAATAAATAATGTAATTAATCAAAACAGAAAAAGTGTTTTAATGTCACACCTTAGACCTGTTTGTACACAAAAATCAATCCTCTACAATAAACAGTTTTTACAATGTATTGTACCTTCTTTTCCAGCTCCTGTTTTACATAATCCAGCAGTAAAGGTTGTTTGTATTTCTCCATATATTTCTTCTGTGTTCTGTCTTTTACTGAGGGCTCATTAGGTATAAAGGAACTCGCCCAAATCTACAAAGAGAGAGAACATCAAATATAATTAACCGTAATTGACCTTATAAACACACATGTCCTAATAAGTGCGTGCGTACACCTTCCAATTTACGTATCAATCAATCGTGACGTTACCTTGAAACTTTATTAAGTGCACACCGCTTTAATTTTGTCACCACTTGGTACAAATTTTTTTTTATATAAAATAATATACAGAGCACATTCAATGAATGATTTTAATATCCATCAGTGAAAGTTTATTTTACAAGCTACAGACTGGTTACTACCATTACAAGATAGCCTCATTTGCCTCCATTATCCTGACATTATCCTGAAACCTGCCATTATGATGTCAATTTTGTCATACAGAAAGAAATCGAGAAAGAACTTGACCTCCAAAACTTAATGATTGCACAATATGTTCATATGACCTAGCTGTTGTGATGACCCCTACTCAAACCTATCTATATCACCTGTTTGTACTGTAAACTTGTGATAACATGGTAACCTGTAGTACGGTTATAATAAACTTGTATGTCCACTCATCTAAGACTGTAAACTTGTGATAACATGGTAACCTGTAGTACGGTTATAATAAACTTGTATGTCCTCTCATCTAAGACTGTAAACTTGTGATAACATGGTAACCTGTAGTACGGTTATAATAAACTGGTATGTCCACTCATCTAAGACTGTAAACTTGTGATAACATGGTAACCTGTAGTACGGTTATAATAAACTTGTATGTCCACTCATCTAAGACTGTAAACTTGTGATAACATGGTAACCTGTAGTACGGTTATAATAAACTTGTATGTCCACTCATCTAAGATGTACTGATTCAGAACAAGATTAGCATGGGTTGTAAAACGTAGATCTCGCAAGAAAAAAAAAAAAAAAAAATCAAATATTAAAACAAAAAATGCAAAAATAGTCAAATCAATATGCCATTCAGGGGGAAAACAACTATATATCATGATTATAATTTCAAAGAAATTGGTTGAAAATGTAGATCTCTGGCCAACAAACATTCACCCTGGACAGACGAAAGATCACATAAAACTCATATGGTAGTGAGGTCCATACTAACCTGGCAGTGTGGGTGTGGATTAGAACAGCCCATCATAGCACCCTTGTTTTCAAAAATCTGAAATCAACAAATTAGTTATTCTCACATGTCTTTTCTGGGTACTCAGATTTCTTTCAAGATTAAGAATCCCTCTGTGCTGACATTCCAAATCAACAAGACTGTACAGTAGATTGCAGTACATATCAGAACTTATCTAGGATGTTACAGACAAGGAATGTGTATGGTTATATAGATGGCCATATATGTGATCTTGTAACAATGTTATATTATGATATGAGAAACATAGAAGTATGAGACAACTGAAAAAAGCATTCCATAATGAATAAATTTGATAAAAAATATGCTGGATTTTGATGTTGCAGCAGGTTACATCTTACTAAACGCAGCGCTTTACAAACATCCATTCTATAAACTTGTCTTTGGTCTGAGAGAGTATAACACATTCAACTAAATTGTAGGTACAACTATATCATTTTAATGCTGGACTCAACTGACCGAACATGAAAACAATATTTTACAATAATCAAACAAAACATATTACTACATGTACTGCAAAAACAGAAAGTACCCACCTGTACCCATTCAAACTTTTTACCAAGGTCAGTGTTGATTTCAGCCCACTTGTCGATGACAGCTCGGACCTCTGCCTGGGACATGATGGGGAGAGTGACGTCAGTGTGGGGATGAAAACACATCACCTGACACTTTCCCCGTGCGGATGCCGACTGAAACAGTGGGTCATCGTTCTTCTCTATCAACAAAACACAAATTCTGATATTAGAAATCTTACTATACTAGTAGAATATGACTCGTTAATGGTATGGGACAAATGTTGTCTTACTGATTACTAGATAGAAATAACTTATAAATAATAACATTCAGTATTGACTAAAAATAAGATGTACAGCAGACTGATATCAATATATACTGTAGCTACCTACCCCCTTTCCAGGAGAAATCAGTACATTGTATTTTGACCTAGATTAACATGGCTTGGTCTTCAATGATGCTTACCCTTCCAGAGAATATTTAAACAAACTACTCAACTTTAATGGCTGAATGAAATATGTCTTAAATTTACATATAGAGTTGTAAGTCCAGGACGCCAAGTTGCCAACCCAAAGACTCTGACTAAGGTAGTTAAGGGTGGCACTTACAACAGGACAATCAAACAGTCTGTATAGCATTTTTACTATGATAGGTGTACTTTATCTGGTGAATTTTGTATATAGATTACCAGGTTCCGGCACACTCTCTAGTAAGGCTTGGAAATCATTATCAAATACAAAGGTCCCGTCGTAGTCTGGATTGACCTGCAGTAAAATAAAGCTACAAAGAATATCAAACAAGACAGGGCTCTTACTTCAAATTCAGATTCACAGGGGTTCATAAAAGTTTGAATATACAGGTTGAGATTTTTTCTCTTTCTTCTGCTTCTGTCTTGAAATGTCTACAATAATTGGAATCATCATGCTGGTTACAATAATTAATGGCCATCTCTTGCATACCACCGACACTTGTGCTTTAATATCATTGACAATCCCTTGTCTTGGCCTGTATTTGATTTGTTGATCTGTATGTTTATAAATATGAGATGGATTACCTTGCCACTAGACCGAGTGTTTCCAGGGCAAAGAGGATTTTTTGGGTCATGTCTCGGGATGTTCTCTTCCTCAGGTTTTTCCACTTGGCCTGCCCACGGCCTCTTCATACGATGTGGGGACACCAACACCCATTCCTCCTTCAGTGGATTAAAACGTATGTGTTGGTGGTCTGTAAAATTTTAAATAACTTGTGTGAGGTTACAAGGTTAAGTAAGACCAAAGCAAGTCAAACAATTAATACGAAAACAATCGCAATAACACAGGTTTAATAATGCTACAGAACTGGACTGGGCTAAGCACCAGTGGCCAAGTAGCTCAAATAGTTGGAGCGTCCATCAAGAGTTCAGTGGTACGGGTTCTAGTCCGGGTCAGGTTGCTGTGTTTTTCTCTCCTGTTACAATAATATTGGCATGTTGTATATATGCTCAGATGCTTTGGGATAGAACTCATTTATCATATGTATTATATATTCTAATTTATAAAGTGAAACTCTGTGAGTATGTAATAATTTCTTGCACCAATGAGCATCTGTATAATTTGTGAGACCATCATTGCTATCTTTCTTCTGTAATAGCTATATAGATAGCAAGATAGTACAAGATGCTCATGTACACATATAAAGCTCTGAATGGTTTAGCTCCTATGTATCTCAGGGATCTTGTGACACCATATGTCCCATCGAGATCACTTCGATCAGAACATGAAAACTACTTGGTTGAGCCAAAGACCCGAACCAAAACATATGGGGACAGACGTTTTGATAAAGCTGCTGCCTCCCTTTGGAATCGTCTCCCTTTAAAAATTAGGAGTGCCAGAAAAATTGATTCTTTTAAGACTCTTTTGAAGACCCATCTTTTCAAATTAGCTTTTAATTAGGATGATTAAAAGTTTTAACAGTGTTTTACCAGTATTGATATATAGACTTTATAGCTGGTTTAAGCTCACCACAGGAATGACTTGTTCTTTTATATGTTTTAGTGTTTTAATATCTTGCTTTTTATATATTTTAATGTTGTGAATTAATTTTTATTTATTTTAAGGTTGTAAAGCGCTCTAGCGTAGTTTTTAAAGCTAAATTCAGCGCTATACAAGTTCTGTATATTATATTATTATATTATAGGCCTTAGTGTAGCGGAACTGGGCCGGGTCAATCATCGGCGACCAGGTAGCTCAATTGGTAGAGAATCCGGCTAGTGTTCAGAGGTCCCGGGGTCGAACCCCGGTCTGGCCGTGCATTTTTCCACCCCTACTGTAGCGGAACTGGACCGGGTCGATCATCGGCGACCAGGTAGCTCAATCAGTAGAGCATCCGGCTAGTGTTCGGAGGTCCCGGGTTCGAACCCTGGTCTGGCTGTGCATTTTTCCACACCTATTACATTTGGTGCCTGTGACCAAACCTTGTTTTCAAGTGAGGTGAATATTTGACAAGGGGATACCCGAACCTGGGTTGTGAGTTAAAAATAGGAGGGAAGAGTGTAGCAGAACTGGACCGGGTGGATCATCGGCGACCAGGTAGCTCAATCGGTAGAGCATCCGGCTAGTGTTCGGAGGTCGACCCGGTCTGGCCGTGCCTTTTTCCCACTCCTATTACACTACTATGTGTACAAAGAGGTTATTTGAAATTAATTAATTAACTGATGTATTAATGAAAAGGCCAGCATAATACCACGTTAAATGTATCATGCATTCGAACATTTTCATAAAACTGCACTGCACAGTCAATGACTGGTACATGAACGGATCTTAAATTGCAGGGGTGAACTATTACACGTACACCGCCCGGTCCAATGACAGGTGCCCGTTTTTACATACTCAAAATGTTCCATCTGATGTAGTTTGATTCATGTTAATGACATACCTGTGGGGTCGAAAGATGTCATATTTCCCAAGCCCTTTTAAGTATTTCTGTTTCTGTGGTTTGAACAAGAAGTATGCAGCGTGAAAACCAAACCCACTCTCCACACGTCTGCTCTCCCAATGTGAACCATGAAAAATGTAGCCTTATCAAGAAGTCTAGTACGCATGCGCAAATACTTAGCTTCCTATGATTCAATATGGCGGTTCTGTTAAGGACGATGTCAACCGAAATGGAGAGATATTTTAACTACAATCTCTACACAATTGTTGAAAATGTGTTATGAACATGGACAGATGTGTATGAATATCACATCTGTGGAATTTTTAGAAGTGGTGTGTTGTCAGTTATGTTCAACAAGCCAAGAAGCAGACTAAACTTACCCAGTAAAGAGGTACAGAAAACATGTTGTGATGCCAACATTTTTTTGTAAATAATTTATATCATAAACACACTTAAAATATCCGTACTTACTTCACTAATATTTTTATTCAATAATAACCTTGCACTTTTAATCTGAATGAATAGTGATTATACCGTTCGTACTGTTATTATACTTAGTTATGTTGCTGTGATTCACAGTCTGATTGATTTCATTTTAATTGCATGTAGTTTAGTCTCCTTCCTAACAACTGTTTTAACTAACTAGCATTATTGGTTACTGTAACTTGTGTGATGTTACACCTGGACAATATTGGACATGCCTCCATCCCACCACACACCATTCATTGCAGGTATATTAACATGGTTCTAGCAGTACCTACATATGAACAAATATATATATATCTCTTAATTTGTAACAGGTTTAACATATTTGAACCAAAAATATGATGAAGATTGTTTAGCTGGCGACAATATGTTATAAGTTCAATGGGACATTATTGGATATACATATATATAAGCATCCAGAAGCCCATTTCATTTCCTTTTCCTGTTAAAGGTTATCCAGAATAGGGATGGCTGGGTTTGCAATTATATTGAAGCAACTATAATGAAATAAATGTGATACCACTAGATACATGTATGTGTATATGTATATGGTATGCCAATATTATATACTTGAAAAGTTATGCTCTGTCTGACCTTTACCCTTCATCAGTAATATCATTCCACATTAGCTCAGCACAACAGTTAACTCTACCATTCACATGATTAGCACTGATTATGATGTACTATATATTTAATCTTTATGAAAAGCATGATCAGTATGATTAGTAAACACTCAGATTTCCCCCACTTATCTAGCTTTTCATGGTACAACTATTTTATAATGAAAGTAGCTGATTCTGTTCCTTCATTGCTGATAATCGTTGTACATATCTTTATATTACCTGTAAGCATGAAGCTAGATCAACTTTTCAAAAGTTCTTGGTTAATACTTTACCAAGGAAATTAAAAATGAAAGTATTACATATACTAATGTATATATGTATACATATAAGGATATTCCTACTAGTTCAAGAACAGCTATATTCAAGTATTAATGGTCTATATATATATATATATATATACTAACACAGATAATATTTTGTGTTATAACTAGTGTCTCCATCTACTTAACAACTAGCCTGAGTTTCCAGACATGGTATCAGGGCCAGAGGAAACTTGGGCTAATTAACACCATACAGTTTGTAGTTTGTGTTGATCTAACAGACTATTTACTAACACCAGGGTTTGCGTTGAAGTCATCCCCTTTGTATCAGTAATAAAATTTTGTCAGAATTAAGAAAGAACAATAGATTATATATATGCCAACTTTGAAATTGAAAACCAAACTTATTGCAAAAGTCCCTCTTAATTAATTTTTTACCAGTTCAAACCCTGACTAACATATATATTCTCCACATCTCTGTCTCTCTGCATGCGTGTGTTTTATTACAGACTAATGATTCTTCGTCCTACTCAACGCTCGAATCTCTTCAGATACTTCCTACCATCAGTAGTAAAACCTATCACACTGCTGGCCGTGCTCTCGGCTCTACCAGAAATGTAAGTTCTTCGGATTGTTAGTGAGGTATAAACGTTAAAACATATATAGTACTGCTGGCCCTTTGGTTAAAATAAAAATGAAAAATTATAATAGTATGGGGTAGTAGAGCTATTGTAGTTGAGGATTGATGCGTCCTCCACCTTATACCTCCAGGATACCCAAAGGTTACAAATGATAAAATCAGGTTAACTAAAATCTGGAGAATCAGTCACACCAGACTAAAGGCAGGCACTTGTAATTCATTAGGTAGCTTGTCTATCATTATTGTCCGATAATGCAGGCAAAACCGATAGACAAACTATTAAATTAGTTATGTTTTGACCGATTGAAAAAAAATAAAAAATAAAAAAACAACCCAGAATTCTTCTAAATACATTTTAAGGGCAATGAACAAATTTGGTTTTGAATAAAATTTTGAATCTGCTAGAAATATTTACATCACCAGGTAGGTACTCATCTTGGAGCAGATTTGAAAAAGTTCTATCGTCCTATGCTTTCATTTTTAAAATTGAACTAGTGATGACATATAATAATTAAAAGGTATCTCTAGCTCAGACTGATGGAATGGAACACACCTGGAAATGGCTGCATGATGACTGCCTTGGTATCTTTGTTCTGTTAACATATATTGAATGCACTCATATTAACATACATGTATGCTTCAAAACATTATCTCAATATAAAGTTGTGTTAGAGTTATCTCCCTTACATTTTGAGATCTCGCTTCCACTCTTGCATTATATATTATGTTTGGCTATACATTGCACTGTGTTTAATCTAATTTAATAATCAAACCCTCCCATGTCTATTGCATTTCAGTAATTAAGAAAGTCAATGTTAGTCTTGCAAAAAGCCTGTTCCATACTTTGGATACAAATTTATGGACTGCCTATAGCTGCATCAGCATGGGCTCATTGTAGAGTTGATCAATACAGTAACTAACAGGACGATAAATGCATATAAAATAATTTTCATTGATTTATATACATAAGTGTGAATTTTATTATTATATTTTTCTTTGTTTTGGATTATTGAATTGTATTGTTTTACAGCCTATCGACAATTTGAGTAATTTAGGACCAATTGGTTATTGAAAAAGAAATAATTTACATACAGTTACATACTGTAATATACATGTATGTTGCATAAGTTAAAAATAAGCAAGAAAAACAGTATTAACATGTTTAATGATATAAAAAAGGATTATACTAATATATGTATTTATTAATTATAGAATTTATTGTTTTAGCCATTGGATAGAAGCAGTGTTTATCCTCAGGACCAGGAACAGATTGTCTTTCGGCCGACACAAATTAACTCTAATGATAATGTGAATATGAAGAGATATAGCCAGGGACCTCCAGATTTTACGCTGAACCATATAGCAGGTAGGTGTCAGTCAACCTCTACCAGTAACCAACACCTAATTCATCTCAGCATGAAACAAAACAACATAATACAAATATATAGAAATGTTTCAGGATACGATACAGTATGCTGTCTTTCTCACTCTTCTTTTCTTAATTTGTAGTTATATTTTTTTTGTACATTTGTAACCCTGGTAAACAAGCTGCAATATACTACTTGGCTCTAGAGAACCTCTCGTTAGCTTTATTGGTTTATTGTAAGACTAGTAAGCCAGATGTCCTGAGTTCAATCCCCAGTGGAGATATTGAAATCAAAATAATTAAAGTGACATTTGTCACACCATAAAACAGTTTTTTCTAGATTTCACAATCAATTTTTGTTTTTTGAAAACAACAACGGATATTGACATAATAATGAAATGATAATTACAACTCAAAATTGATGAAACGAAGGGGAAATATGAACAAGAAAACAAATTTGCCTGGAGGCCCTTGAAAAAGTATGACCAGGTGTTCCAGAATAGTAAGCAGATTCTAATTTATTGCCGACACCTGCCATACAAATCTAGGTCAAATCTATGACACCCACCATGCAAATCTAGGTAAAATCTACGACACCTGCCATACAAATCTAGGTAAAATCTGGGTTATGCCAAATCAAAATGGGGGTTAGGGTGGTGATGACGTAACCATTAGGCATATCAACAAGCATGGAATACATCTAACTTCATATATATTGCATAAGGAAATAGTATATCTCCAAATGAGATCATGATGTTGACCATCAGACTCAGACTCGTATAAATTCTTTACAACCAAATATTTAAAATTTTGAAATCAGCCCTTTGGCTATAATGGACTTTCAACTCAATCAGGTGGTAATTGTCTAAATGCAGTACACATGTGTACTGTGATTACAAAAAAAGTTCTTGAGGTCTATATTTACCAGTATTACAACTAGAAAGGGGAGATAATTAGATGTTCAAAACGTGTACTGTAACTGATATGGATTATATTTTTATATATAGACAACAAGTATTACAGTCTCTCAAGACAGCTTTAACACTGTGATACTGAAACAGTTAGTGTCATGACTGATCAACACCATAATTATAGTTCTTAATATGCATGGTGTAGCTCACAATAAACAGCAATTATTATAAATATATGTATCTATATAATATATGCATGATATTGAATAAAATATTTCCTTAACAACTAGATTTAAAAACTATTCATCAAAGATTAACTTGAATGGCTGTAGATTTTATTTTCAATTTTGAATTTGAATACAGATTTATGCTTATCCTGTTTTTGTTTCTTTTCCTCCTTAGTATACCTCGGTAGTATATATTTTAGTTGTGTGTTGTATACTCTGTAGTACTGATATGTCCGTTGCTTCAGTATATGTTGAAATGTTGTCCAGTAGGTCAAGCTAGCTTTGTCAATTGCATTGTCAACACTTGTAATGTATCTGCATGTAGCTATGGAAGATCAGCTTGAGTTCACCCCGATATAGCAAATGGACAAGCAGAGTCTATTCCTGTTGAAATTGTAAATTATTTACCTCAATCTCAGTCTGGGATCTTGTGATAATATGATGTAATCAGTCCAATCTGAAAGTTGGGGGGGGGGGGGTCAGTTACCATTTACAAGGGTGGGGGTCGTCAATAACCATTAAGTGGGGGTGGGGGGGGACAGTAATATTTCTTTTGTCTTGTAAGTTGAACATGCCATTATCAATGTACATAATTGTCTGTGTTATATATACTGTAATATGTGGGTCTTCTATGGTTTTACTCATGTTCTTAATTATATGTATTCTTCACACAAAAGCTTATATTTATTTTTAAAATCATTTAAAAGTTTGCACCTCATTGTTACACGTAAATATGGTACGAGTGGCAGTTTTAGGTAGAGAATCACACAAATATGGTACGAGTGGCAGTTTTAGGTAGAGAAGCACATGTTTATACCCTGTAATGAGTTTGAAATCTTAAAAACTCTAAATATCTTTTACATTCATTAGAAATGCTGATAAATGGTTCGTTGTACTTATTGATTCAAGCCTACCTTGTAATCACCGACAATACGTTAAAGATGCTATAGGACCAACAAAGAGTAACTTTGGTTAAATAAGAATAGATTGGTGTGTATTTTGATACGACACTCAATTCTTGATGCTATTACAACCCCTTAAAGTTCCACTTTCAAATCGTATCTTTAGAATTAAAAGTGGAAAAATAATGAATTGCATCCCAAAGAAATTTGATCCTGCATGCTCCGCCTCTACCAACCTGTCACACCTCTACCAACCTGTCACACCTCTACCTACCTGTCACACCTCTACCAACCTGTCACACCTCTACCAACCTGTCACACCTCTACCAACCTGTCACGCCTCTACCAACCTGTCACGCCTCTACCAACCTGTCACACCTCTACCAACCTGTCGCGCCTCTACCAACCTGTCACACCTCTACCAACCTGTCACGCCTCTACCTACCTGTCACGCCTCTACCAACCTGTCGCGCCTCTACCAACCTGTCACGCCTCTACCAACCTGTCACGCCTCTACCAACCTGTCTACCGACCTGTCACGCCTCTACCGACCTGTCACGCCTCTACCGACCTGTCACGCCTCTACCGACCTGTCACGCCTCTACCAACCTGTCTACCGACCTGTCACGCCTCTACCGACCTGTCACGCCTCTACCGACCTGTCACCCCTCTACCGACCTGTCACGCCTCTACCGACCTGTCACGCCTCTACCGACTCTACCGACCTGTCACGCCTCTACCGACCTGTCACGCCTCTACCGACCTGTCACGCCTCTACCGACCTGTCACCTTCACCTTTTGATGGGATACATATATATATCCTGTGATGGTTTTGGTCAAGTGTACATTTAAGTGAAAACTGAAACATCTGCCTTTCCGTATATACAAGAGATTTAGAAAGACAAAAAGCAAACAGTGACAAGTTTTTAGAAATCATAATATTGAATTTTGAAATAATATAAGCTTACTGAGCATTGTCCCTGTGTCGCACACTCAGTGTGGGGTGAAAGGTAAAACAAATAACTATGTAACTTACCCAGTTGTTAAAATGTAAACATGTACATTTATAAGTATAGGTTAAATCACATTAATTTGTTACTGTTATAAAACTTATTTGCATATTTTGATTGTTAAAGTTTAAAAAATTGAATATTCTTGGTTCTTTGAGTATCTCGTTGAAAATTGTCTGCGGCATTATTTGAGTAATTCAAGATGACGGCAATAATGAAATGTAAAATTAAACTCTTATAAGATTATAACGTTAGGCCTAAGATCATTATTATGACATTGTTATCATTTTTTCCCCTATTGTTGG